>NC_056735.1:616860118-616940118 GCF_019279795.1 Protopterus annectens | reverse complement strand
GTCATTAGAAGTAGACCCATATATATATATACGGCAGGTATAAACCCTAGAAAAGTGAATGCTGTAATTAAATCAAAAGGTGCTTCAACAAAGTATTAGTTTAAGGGTGTGCACACTTATGCAATCAGCTTATTGTACATTTTTTTATTTTTTATATTTTTCCCCAAACAGATTTGTTTATTTTTCAATTGAATTGTACAGGTTATAGGTCACATTAAAGGTGGGAAAAGTTTTGAAATGATTCATTGCGGTCTCATTTTTTTATATCACAAAAACCTGGCATTTTAACAGGGGTGTGTATATATATTTATATTTAGCTATATAGATATATATATGTATGTGTATATAACTACATATATATATATATATATGGAGTCACTTCAGAAGATCGAATTTCCGAAATCTCGAACTACAAATAACCGAAACCAAAAGCTCGAGTTTCGGAAACTCGAACTTCTAAAGGGAAACCATTAAAACAAAAAAAAAACACAAGCTTCGCTTTTGCAGGGGCTTAGCCCCCTGCACTCCTCATGTGGGGACTGTGCCCCCCACACCCCCCCTACTTAAATATACCAACTCCAAGATCGCGCTACAGTGGGGAGATGGGAAATCTCCCGTCTTGCGCTGTATGCGGAAGCACAAAATGGGAGATTTCTTTACTTCCTGCCAACACCACGAAACAAAAAATACATTACGTACACACAAGGCATGCAACAATACTTGCCTCTGTGTGCACGTAATGTATTCAGGTAAGTAAAGTGTTATTTTGGAACACTACACACATTCGATTTATTAAAATCTCGATCATATGGTCTCGACCATATGCAAATCGAGATTGTAATAATTCGATTATGTGAAGTGTTCCCATATATATATATATATATATATATATATATATATATATATATATATATATATATATGTATGTATGTGTGTGTGTGTGTGTGTGTGTGTATATATATATATATATATATATATATATATATATATATATATATATATAGATATACTTCTACAGACACAGTTATATACTTACTGTAGCACTCTGGCCTTCTCACACAAAACTGATCAACCCACTCTGCCTTCTGGTCAGCACTGCACTTTTGTAAGATGTCATACCTGTAATGGGACTGCTGACTGGAGTGGGTTATACTTGACAGGTGGGCACCCATCTCCTGCCAGATATTGATTTTTTTCCATGTACTGCTACATGTGCACATCGGCATCTTCTCCAGATACGTCATGCATAACATAGAGCATGATTAATGTTTCTTTCTCATACCAGCCGGGAGCATGGCCTTGTGCCTTCACAGGTGCTGCCATTATTCAAAGTGCCAGAACCAGAATGAAGAAAGTATGTTCAGGGCTGTATTAAACAGGGTTAGAACCACTCCCTTTTGGGTGTGACATCACTAGACCAAATCCGTTTTTACTAGTATGCTCATTAGACCAGGTATTGATAACATTGGTGTGTTTGGTGTAAACAAAACTGCTTTTTCTCACACTTTTTTTCTTAAAAGGAAACACTTACCAAACTGTACAATTACTAATAGATTATTTCTAAGTTTATCTAAAACAGTCAAGTGTTGTCAGTTATATTTCTTCATAACATTTTTCCTTATGTTTAGCAGCATTTGATTTCATACATTGAAGTGGGATATATTCTTTTTTTTTTTTTTTTTTTTTTTTTTTTAATCATCATTTTGTTTTAATAGGTAGAGTAGAAAGAAATGCCAACACTAATGTGATGGAATATTTCTAGGACCTTTGTATATGTATTAATTGTTATAGTTTGACATATAGATTAGATAGTCAGGGACTAATCTTCAGATTCATTACAACCTGCTATTCAGATGACTTAATTTTGAATTTTACCACTATATCCTTATATTGTGTAGTTTTGGCTAAACTGCATGAGTCTTAGACAGCTTGGCATTACTGCAGACTGATGCAGAGTTTGTAAACATCTGTATCACGTCCATAGCTTTTCTAATTCTTTTATGTAGTGAGTTATGAACGTTCACAATCAGTGAAAGTCTAGAATATACCAATGTACTTCACAGCATACTTGTGTTATAGTGCAATTCATATACATGCATATAAATTAGCCTAGTTTGCATACTAAATGTAAATCAGCCTGAATTTATTCCCCAAGGTTGAGCTGCCCCATATTGCTTTATGAATAGCTGAGATAGTTGACAAATTACACAGGATAATTCAAGTAAGAAAAAGCTTATAAATCAGTAGTTATTGGACCAGTTGACAGTTACTGTCATAATGTTTTGAAGGTCAGTTGTGATGCATTTTGAACTGTATTGTGCTTTAGAAATAACACTGGATAACTGGTTAATTATGGGGAAATGCTTGCAAGTTGTTTGTCATGTAGCACTGTTCACTGAAAATGTAATAAGTGAACAATAAATTAGTGCATAGCTTTGGTGTTGTCCATACATCTGAGAACTTATTACAGTTGAGAATGTATACTGTGCAGAAGTCAGAAATACAGATGTGTAGTGAACGTGTTGTGTTACTACTATCAGTGATGGTGGAATACTTGAAAATGGCAGTCAGGACTGCATTTTAATGTAGGTGGAATTACTTTCTTCAGTACTGAGTAAGCTGAAGTTGTGGTAGGGTTTGAAATCACATTTCTATTTGCTTAGTTATGTATTTCTGTTGGTGGCAGGAATAGTAGGGTAGTGGTTTATAGTTTTACTGCTCATCTCATGCAGACAGTACTGGGGCAAGTCTCTGACCACAGGCTGCAGCCCTTTTAGTGTATAGTACAGATGGAGAATAAGGGATCTGGGCATAGACATGATAACGTTAGCTATGAGAAAAATTGTGTACTCATGGCAGCACTTAGGATTTATGGCAAATTGCTGTTTGGTGAAGGGGAACCAGACAAGACAAAAGGAGCACCCATCACGATGACAATGATACAGAAGATGGTGCAAATGGAATAATTGGAGGTGGTGTGGATACTCTTCCACCAAACCAGTTTGAAGCAGCATTTCCATTCATCAGCTCCTGAAGGTTGGTTTAAAGTACACACCTTTTAAATGTTTAATATTGAATGATGACACCACTGTAATTATACACATCATGACTCATTATTTTTAGATAAGACTAATACATTTGCAGCTAATGACAATGAAGGCAGACTTCCTCATAAGTGTCCCACTCTCCCCTTTGTAAACATGCTATACTGTATTGTAATGATTTATTTTACAGACTCAGCATCAGAAACAAATGATTCAACTGTACCAATAAAGATGGATGAAGTCAGTGCTAGAATGGGTGTTGCTGGTAAAAATGACGACAGTGATGATGATAATGATGTAGCTGTATTGATGAGGCAACCCGAGGGAAGTGGCCAGCAGTCACTCAGTGTAATGGCAGGCTCTCTCACCTCAAAACATGTTAGCAACTCTAAAGAAAGTGACACTGCATCAAAAAGTCCAACAGAAGCTAACATTTAACTAATGCATGTACAGCAGGAACAAACCTGCACATCTACACCAGTGTCTCCACATGCAGAAGAACAGTTTGAGAATGAAGGCAGGCAGTATGAGGCCACATTGCTTGCTCACAGTTACAACATTACAAAAAAGTGCTAGGTGAAGAACTTATTTTGAACTACCTTAGGAAACATGTAAAGCATTGACTGCACAACAGGAAATTTCCTGTGACATAGTTAGGGCTCAAACCATTGCAATAGAGAGTCAACCAGAAATGGTAAGAGTTTTACAGGACATGCACAAAGATTTCAAACAGTACTTTGAATTGACAGTGAGCAGGGATAATGTCATGGTGTCACTGATGTGTAGTATGGTGACACAGCTGGCATCAGTTGCAGCCTCCATTTGTACACTGGTTAGGTCATACCAGAGTCAAGCTGGACTCAGTTTTACCAGTGGAAAAGGATGGGGGAAGATCACATGATACTAACACTGGCTCTCAAGATTATAATGTCAGCACTCACAGTGAGCAATAATCACACATTTTGTACAGGCCATGTTAACAGTCATCCACACCTAGGAGAGCCTTATGTTCCAGGTCAAGGTCATGAAGCATTGTTGGGTCAGTGACAGGAGGATCACCTTACTCATCCAGATCATACCATCACACTAACTCACCTTATAATTCTCATGGTAGTCCATCATCAGGATCAGTTGCACCACCACCATGCCTATCAATAGGTGGTATGGATGACTCATTTGATCTGGAGCTACTGTGATTTAACATTTATTGATAACTATGGGCCAGATTCACGAAGGCTTGCACGGAGTCTTAGAGTAGAGTAAGACTCCATGCAGCCAACATGTCCGCCGAGCGATCCAGGAACAGCCGGTAGGGGCATGCAACTGAGATCTCTAAACTAGTCCTACACGGACAGGGCTGGGATATGCAAATTACCTCAATTGCAGGTGAAAGCTATGCAAATGAGGTAAATTTGCGATCCAGGAAACCCGAACCTGTCCGAGTAGGAGTAGTGTTACTTCCAGAAACGTACTCAGTTGATAACTCAGTATGGTTCTGCAAATAGCAAAACGGAGCCATGTCTGCTGGAAATAAAGCATGAATGTACAGGAGGAAGCATGCCAATGGCCAAAAATATGGCCATTGGCAACGGGAAAGGATGCAAATTAAAAATAAAATAACTTTTTTTTTATCCGGATCTCCGGGGTTTAACCGTAGCGCAGCACCGCACAAACGCGCTGCACCCTAAAAAGCAGAAAATTAATAATTAAGATCCACAAATGTGGATTTTATAGCTAAAAAAGAATTTACAATGCAAGGGAATGGCAGGCTTAAGACAACATGGCCACAGAGTAGAGGTTGCTAAGGGGGGAAGCTTAGTCTAAGAGATATAATTAAGCATTAGTAGGCAATCCTATGCAAATGAGAGTTAGGATAGTGAATCACAAGTTTACATAGCAAATGAGCACAGTCAGTGGAGTGTTAGAAGTAGGATAAGGGGAGTAACAGAGTAGAAGATAGGTGACATCACGAGGGGGGTATGTATGAAAGGAGTGAAGCTCATTGGAGCAGAGTGTCATGTGTCAGCTTGCATTCACATAATAGTGAAAGAGGTGTGTCAACAGGTAGGCCAGGTAAAGTCAAGAAATCGAAGGTGTATGCCGTGGATAACACCAAAGTTTCTTGCTGAGCGTGTATGCGCGCGTGTGCGCACCAGTAAACCAGAATAAGACAGTGTGCGCGCATGTAACCGTGTGTGCACGCATGTAGGCTTGAGTAAGCATATGTAAGGCTGTGTAAACAGTTGTAAGTGTGTTTGCACTGGTGTGCATGCGTTTTAACAAGAATAAGCAAGTTTTAGTCCATGTAAGCATGTGTGCGTGCGTGTTAGCTGCTGTGCGTGTGCTTGCGCTTGTGTGCGTGGCGCTCCCCCCCCCCCCGAGGAAACAGAAAGGAAAAAGGAAGCACACCAAATAGTGGAAGTTACCAGGGAGTACTAGCAGAGCTAGCAGGTGAAAACAATCAGAACAGGCAATTACCCAGGCAGAACACTAGCCCAGCCCAGCCCAGCACTTAAAACTCTGCAAACAACAGTCCATTATGTTTCTCTTAAGAAACACTGCAACACTGCAGTAAGCTGATAGAAGTGAAAACTGAAAAAGCTTCACTGAGACAAAAAATATTAGGGGCTGCCATTGCAGTTATAAGGTGACATATGCAACATGCTGAGGGTGGTGATAATGCAAATGCTGCTGGACAACCCACAGTGAGGAGACAGAGAAGAGTGTACAGGCCCAGGGTTACCTACCAGTGGCTACATGAGCTGGAGATAGTGGAGCGCTATAGAGTGGACAGAGACCTCTTGCAGCAAATTGTTAAGCTGTGCAGGCCACGCCTCACACACAGAACCAACAGAGGGGAACCCATCCCAGTAGAAACTAAGGTATGTGTTGGCCTAAGAATATTAGCAACAGGTACCTTCCAGAGACCAACTGGTGATATGATGGGGATATCACAGGCATCAGTATCCAGGGTACTGCACCAGTTCCTGGATGCCATGTCAACACATGTCGGTGATCATGTATATTTCCCCAATTCCCATGAGGTATTGGCTAGCAATATGCGTCTTTTCCAGCAAATAGCAGAATACCCTGAGGTAGTGGGTGCAATAGACTGCGCATCAAAGCACCAGCTGGTGAGTGGGGTAAGGTCTACTTCAACCACAAGGACTTCCCCTCCATCAACTGTCAGGTCATGTGTGATGGCCAGGGCATAATACTGAATGTGTGTGCTGGCTGCCCTGGAAGCTACCATGATTTCCATATCTGGCATCTGATGCGGCTGTACCAGACATTTGCCAATGGGGACATCCCACATGGTCACCTAGTGGGGGATGCTGGCTATGCACTGGAGCCATGGCTGATGACACCCATCAGAAATGCGCACACACCTGAACAGGAATGCCATAATGAGGCACACGTGCAAACATGAAATGTAATCGAGCATGTGTTTGGGCTGCTCAAGTCACAGTTCCGGTGCCTTGACACATCTGGTGGATCCTTGCAGTACTCACTAACTACATGTACCCAAATTGTCATGGTATGTGCTATGCTACATAATATGATCCTGCGAAAACAGCTGCAGCAGGACCAGCATAGGCCTGGGCCAAACAGCCCCCACCATTGCCAAGGCCATCACAGGCAGAGCGTGACTCAGAGGAGGAACAACCTGAGCCTGCCCCAATAGGCAGAAGGAGGCGTGCTCAGTATGCTTTGGCCTTGGCAAAGAGGCAACGCATAGCACATACACTGACTCAATAGGAACTCTGAAAATGATACCTCTCTCTGACCCGCACATATAGTAAAAGGGATGCCTACATTGACACTACCTGCTTTCAAACATGTATAGGGAGTGTAGTATGTGCATCCGACATAGACAGCCCTGCATCAACACCTGAAGCATGATTGCCATGTGTTAAGCAATATAAAGCAGTGCTAAACAGCATTTACCATCATGAAGTATATGTAAACAAAATCGCACACACCAACTACTACAAATGTGGTCAATGTAGAGTAATATTGGCCAATGTCCAGCAATGATGGTTAATATTGAGCAATGTTGGACAAGCTGGGTCTAGGTAGGGCATAGCTGAACAAAAGCCAACATGCTCATATTTGCTCCACTGGCCCCTAAACAGTCTGGTCTGCTCAGTATGAAAATATAAGTGGCGATGGGCCTCGAACCCAGGATACTGTGCACTATAGTGATAGTACTGAACCACTAAACCATGACAGTATTGCAGTGGTTAGCCTGTATGAAGAAATATTGATAAGTCTATGCAAAGTATTTCATGGAAACCCTGCAGGCACAGCATAATCCCTGTCGAGTTATGACACAAAGGTGAGTCCTGCAGTAAGAATAGAACCTGACTTTCAACACACACAGTACAAATGTTAATATTGGACATGTAGACATACATCAACAAATGTGGTGGACCTCAGACAGCAGCATACTGAAAGGTCACACTGGGCATGCTCACACACTTGAATACATGAGACAAATGTCAGACAACAGAACAGTGACAGTCTGAACTGGGCATGCTCACACACTTAGGCCATGTTGGAGTACAGCATTGGGCCACACATAGCAGGCAGTTGCATGTGTTAACCCAGGAACCTCTCACTACCCAACAATCTGCCCTATGCACACACTGATATGACAACAGACTCGTGAATAATATAGTGGAACCCTGCCATAAGCAAATATGTTCTGCAGATACCTAAGCGGTTCATAGAAAGTGTGAAAGCAAAGATGATAAAAACCTGCAAACAGTATAAGCAATAAACATTGTGCATCATGAAAATTATCATAAGTTCAGAGGTTGATACTAGGCTATCTGCCCTAGGGCATGTACAAGCATAGCCAAAATGTGTTTGGCTTCTGCAACCCAGTCTAATCAGAACACTGTGCCTCTGAATAGTAGGTCACACAAGATAGCCCATTCATGTTGAGTGTATTGTGCCTCTGTCTAGCAGGGACCCAGAAGATATCCCATGGGTAAACATGTGATCCCCCATCCACATGTCAAGATGTCACCTGTAGGTGGTCAGTGGGTGGCTCTGCCTATGCAAAACCGGGACTACACTCTGGAGTGAGTGGAGGCTTTCTGATAATAATCTGTCCTCCCAGCATGTCCTTTTAACATCAGTGCTGAGGTATATGTCCCTGGAGTGTGTAGCTCCAAGGGAGTCAGATATCCTGAGGTGGAGCATGTCCAGTAAGTCTGGGTCAGATATTACCTGCAACTACAGGCACACAACACATCCGTGTAGGTGGTAAGTGACTGAGTATAGCTGGAGTTACTGTATCAGGACTGTGCAGGGCATCTGTGTGAGTCCCTACATTTATTTATTTTATTTATTTATTTTACATTTGTTTACCGGGCTAGTCTAACTGGATACATGTCCATTTTCAGTAGAGGCCCGGGGAGAAAAGCTCCTAGGTACATACAGCTAATTAACATATTTCTATCTATGAATCACACAAATAAACACAAAAATACAAAACATAAGCATAAACAGTACTAAATTACAGGATATAATAACAATTCTAAGTAATTTATCAGTATAGGATGCAGTCTTAACAGTAGATATAGTTGATGAGTAACATTTGTGGCCATTGCAGTTGCTGCAGGTGTCAGGTAAGGTACATCCCAAATGTGGCATAGTAACCAAGCATGGTCGTGAAGAGTATAGGGGCACAATGACCACACGTGATCAACATGTGAAACCATGTGGGATATGGTGGGCTATGTAGACGTACTGTCTAACCACTATGGCAATAGGATTGTCAAAGGCAAGAGTACGAACAGGTTGTGTCCCCAAAACTGTAACAACCACTACTGCATATAATGGATTACAACCTATGTGGTAATGTGTGGGCATTTTGTCATCCTCAAAGGGGATGACTATGCAACTAATGGCATGTAGCCATGGGCCATGGCTCAGGCACCATTCTACCTATCTCAGTGAGACCGTGTATGAGTATGCATGTTCCAGCAGGAGAGCTGATTATGGCACCCAGTTTGCAGTCATCTGCGAACATGGGCAGCCATAACCCTCCTGTGATAGCCTGTACATCACACAAATATATACTGAATAAGAGAGGTCCCAGGACTGAGCCTTGTGGGATGCCATGTGTAATTGGTGTATAGTCAGACATGGCACCTGCAACACTGACTATGTGGGTGCTATCCCTGATCCAGGTAGCAATCCATCGTGTCAGATATGTGTCGATATTGATGCTGGGGAGCCTATGCATAATGGCCGAGTGGGGTATTGTGTTGAAGGGTTGTGCAAGGTACAGGCAGGCTCTGTGGACAACCGTCCCAACACTGATGGACCTGGTAACTGTTGAAAGAATATGAACAGGTCCAACAGGCAAGATCTGCCCACAACAATGCTGTAATGTGTAGGACCCAGTGTCTGTAGGTTTCCCATATCTATGTGCATGAGTCCCATTACAATACACCCCATAGCTTTGCAGAACAGGCTAATTAGCCTTTTAGGCCAATATTGCCTGTGGTCTGTTGTGGCAGTATTCAGTGGAGCGGGACCACTATCGCTGTATGCCATTCCATGGGTACATATGCTGCAGTAACTCTTATGTTGAACAGTGACGTAATGTGAGTGTTATCTCTGTCATGAAGGCTGTGTACGACACAGGCTGGGACACCGTCTGGTCCCATTGATGCTGTGTTGTCCGCTGTGGGGATGGCAGCACTCACCTGTTTACTCGTGATGTCTGGGAGGTTACACTCTGCTGGTATGGACAGTACCACCTTAGGGGGGATGTGGGGGACACATCTGCACTGGACCTGTTTGCCAGGATGATGGCAATGTCAGTGGGTTCAGGGTATGTTTAGTCAGTATGCAGTAACACACAGCATATCAGTGAGTGTCCAGCGAGGTACTTGAATCGACTGAAGAAGGCCTTGTGAGTGTCCGACGTGTCTGGTGCAATTGTCCGTTAGAAGCGTGCCTGACATAATTACCCAAGTGATTGTAGCTGTCTGCTAGTACAGATCACAGATGCCTTCCCTATCTGGGATTGTGCTATATCATGTAGTAGCTTCCTCCATTTGTTGTAAAGCATATGAATGGCTGGGGTCTACCACACAGGTCCACTGCCATTGCAGGAATGAGTCCAGTTGTTATTTTGGATGTAATGATCCATCCGGTCCACTAGGTGTCCATAGAATGTGTATGTAAAGGATACAGAAGTCTGAGCCATACTTACCACTGACCCAGGGTCACTGTGGTTTGGAGGAGTGTGACATTTTCCTATGGGAAGTTCACCAACATTACCCAGGAAGGGTGTGGGGACAGGATATGGGATGTCCAGTGAGATAAAGTATGTTCTGCCCTTAGCAATGAGGGGTATATCGCAGGTGTGGAACATAGAGTCCCCATGTCGGTGATGATCATGTCCGATATGTTGTCCCCTCATGTGGGTGTGGTGACCGGTTGTGCCATAGCATATGAGTGTAGAAATAGTAGCAACTGTTGGTCGAGGGTGTTGTGACCTGAGTACTATCCACAGTCAATGTGTGGGTATTTGACGTCACCCAATATAATGGTGTTTGGAGAGACCTTCATATTGTCAAATGTTCCCAGGAAAGCTGAGTGGAGTTGCTGAGTTGGGGAGTGTGGACTCTAGCAGGCAACAAACCAAAAGGTCGATTTGCACAATGTTAGGTGCATATGTATGGTCTGAGATGCTTTGTGCAGTGCTACCAACCCGGAGGTATGTGTATCTGCGATGTATATGGATACACACCCTATTTGTGTTGGCCATTCCGAGTTATGTGGTCAGAAAGCATGGTACGAAATACAACCTGGTAGTGCTGGTGTGCATGTGGGAGCCTGAACCATGTGTCTGTTAGTGCACAGATATTGCTATCCTCCATACTGAGGAGATTCCTGAGTGGGCACAATTTGAGGGTACTACATTTGGTGTTGAGCAGCATTACCCTCAGTGTCGTGTACTCTGTAATGTCTATGGAGGTGGTTCTGTCCTTTGAGCCCTGCTTAAATAAGGCACTATGGTGGCAGCAAGTGCCCTAGCCAGTATTCAAATGTCCAAGGGTGAGAGGTGCAAGCTGTCCATAGGGAAGCTACATGGCATGTCACTGTATCCCCTTTGAATAACACCAATATGTTAGCAAACTGTTAAACGTGATCAGTGTGTTGGTATACTGTGACATCATACTTTGTGAGTGTTAAATGCTAGACAAGGTCAGGGTAATACTGGGCTGGGCTACATGATCGCAGAGTTCCTCTATGTTTCATGTCATGTGGTCCAGGGAGGAACGTCTGAGGTTGTACGCACCAGCTTGGACAATGATAGAGCCAGTCCAGGACTTGCTTTGGAGTGACCTGAGTGCATGTGTTATGTGGCAGATCCTGGCACCTGAGAGACAGCTCAAAGTGACTATTCCCTTGTTTGGCCTGGTGAGTGGAACGACAGTGTGTTTGACATTAAGTGTCACCTATAACAAGTGTATCAGGTGTGTTGTTTAGCCCAAAGGGCAGTGACTGTGTGGCACACTGACATTGTGAACTGTGTGACATGTGGGCATTGTAGTGCAGTAGCAGTTGTATGTGTGTCTGCTGTGGAGGTCTCTGCTGCTTAGGCAGAGTGTATGTAAAGCCTCCAAATATGTGTATGTGTGATAATGTGGTTTGTATGCTGTCACTATCGGTGTATGTGAGACTGATATGTGGTGTGTGTGTGGTCACCCTCACCACCTGATAGACTATGCCAGTCATGGGTCGAGAGAGCTCAGCGTCCTGTATGTCAATATTGTTACATCTCCCACATATATGTGAGTGTGATGTGAGGAGGAGAGGGATGTCTGTGTACATGAGGCAGATGTGACATTGTGTCATAACCACAATATTTACTAGCTGGACTGGAGAGTACACATTAAACCGACCCCTGGACATGCCAGTGTTTTATGATGACATACTCTGTAGCCTGAGCACAAAGGATCAGTAGGGTGTTAAGTGTGTAAAAGAGAATAACCCGGGATTAGTGCTCAGGTTTGTTGGTGTTTTGTAAAGAGTAGCTGAGAAGGAGTCCAGACTGAGAATCATGACATGTCCTTTAGCTATGTAATAAATAGTAATGCACACGCAAATATGTGCTGAGTCAGGGACAACTGTACCTTACTGACATTGTCAACATCCTATCAGACAGGCCCATGTATACATACCCACCTCCCACAGACGATAGTCCCTGACATCATACCAGGAGATATCACATGTAGGATGGCTGAACAGCTTCCCCGAAAGCCAAAAGCATGTCAGCAATTGGATTACATTGTTTCCCAATATGTGTCATGCATGCACTACAGAACAAACAGACCCTGCACCTGAACAGTCTGTTGAGCCTCACCCACTCCACAGGACCTGGAACCATCGAATGTGTTACAGCAACATAAGGCACTCCCCTCTTGTGTGGGTGCACAACACACCATGGGAAGTATAGTTCAGTAAGCCTTTAAAGTCTGATCTGCAAGGCCATGGAGTGCATCATGACAGGCGTGATAAACAGAGCTATTGGAAACCGACAAACACATAACCCTACCAACTGTGGTATGTTCATGTGCAGATCATGGTTTCCAAGCATGCTGCACCATCTGCAAGGCAGCTGCCCAGGACATACATCATGGAACAGAGCTACACATGTCCCACATAGACTTTGAACAGCTTTTCATCAACATCACAGACACATGTCGTATCCACAAAATCAACAATCTGTGCATAGATATGTGTTGACATATGAAGTGATGTCAATGTGTCCTGTACAAGCTGTTGATACCTGCCAACCTACATGGATCATTCCTGGGATTGCAAAACAATGTGTACACACATTACCATGTCCAGTCTGATGATGTCATCATCCTACAAATATTCAAGGATAACATAAACTGCACAGTAATGCATATAGCGTGCTGTGTTAATGCGTATCTCTCTAGTATCATAACATCATTAGATAGGGGTATGAGACATGCAAACGCCAAGTGTGTGTGGTTTCTTTTGAGAGAAGTAGCCATTTTGGAGACTGGGAAAACACATTAAAAGAGGTACATCCCTCTTTGGAAAGTCTGATGATGTCAGCATCCTACAAATATTCAAGGAGAACATAAACCACCCAGTAATGCATGTAGCGCTCTGTGTTAATGCGTATCTCTCTAGTATCATAACATAGTTAGGTAGGGATTTGAGTCCTGCAGCTGCCAAGGGTATGTGTGTGGTTTCCTTTGAGAGGAGTAGCCTTTTTAGAGACTGGGAAAACACATTAAAAGAGGTACATCCCTCTTTGAAAAGTCTGATGATGTCAGCATCCTACAAATATTCAAGGAGAACATAAACCACCCAGTAATGCATATAGCGCGCCGTGTTAATGCGTATCTCTCTAGTATCATAACATAGTTAGATAGGAGTTTGAATCCTACAAACGCCAGGTGTGTGTGCGTGGTTTCCTTTGAGGGGAGTATCCTTTTTGGAGACTGGGAAAACACATTTAAAGAAGTACATCCCTCTTTGGAAAGTCTGATGATGTCAGCATCCTACAAATATTCAAGGAGAACTTAAACCAGCCAGTAATGCATATAGCACGCTGTGTTGATGCGTATCTCTCTAATATCATAACATTGGTAGGTAGGAGTTTGAGTCCTGCCAATGTGTGTGTGCGCCACAGGTGGTCAATGCAGTGTGGGTTTTGCTTTTACTATGGTATGACATATGCTTCAAACAGTATGTGCACTGCACACATCGGGTATCTGCGTGTCAAATAAATATGTGTACATGTGACCTCAATCAGTACATAGGTGTGAAGCCTGCATGCAACATGAATACATTTGTAACCTTCGACAGATTGTGCCGCTGCTTCACAAATCATAGGTCACATATGCATGTCTGTGTCAAGCCCGGCCAATGTAGTGATCTGTGGCCAAGGACATCTCTGCCACACACACCCATGACACGTACTATAGAGTACTGTGAGTGAGGGTAATTGCCGGGGTATATGTCAGACATGTTCATACACAACAACGACTGGCAATAATGGACAGTCATTATAGGTGTACACCAGCCCTGTGGATATGCATGCAGGCCTCTAATGTGTTATGTGAAACACCGAGAGACCCCACAATACCTATGGATATGTGGATACCAAGGGACAGATAACATAACACGTGTCTGTCTGTACACATTGGTACCCAACATACATGTTGAGGGCTACCACCTATGTGGTACTGTCGGGATAGTATGTATAGTAAATGTGGATGAATATGCCATAGATGGCTTACTGCTATACAGCATGTATTGGACAACAGGTATCTGTCTGTATGATACCCTTGTGTAGGATATGCGTCCCATCCAGGGAATGCAGTGTAGGCCAATGCATGCATTTCCAGATGTTGATGGACATATCCCTAGTGTATTTGCATGTACCTAAGAGGGCTATATGCCACACAGGTGTGGTCCCAGGAATGTGAGGCAGTCAATACCACTGGTTACTGTATAGTACTGGAAGGATCCAACTGTTACTGAGTTCCCTACAACTGTGAGTCATTTGTCAGGACATCATCTAATGATTGGTTATAGTCATGCTGTTGAGATGGTGTATACTACCAGACTGCAGATCATTGACAGATATGAACAGTATCACCCACAGCATAGTGCCAACCCATGTCATAGACACATGTGTACCCATGTTAGTACATATCTGTAGTAGAATGCATACTGGCCATCGAAAGATACCATGAGATGTTAACAATGTGTAGAACAGGGTATGTCGCACATCCCATGTGTCCACTATGCACATACATGCAGACAGTGTGCACACACCATGTTCACAAATGTACAACCGCTAATTTGCAATGCACACATCACACACGTACTGTCCACTCACTAACACATGCTGGCAACACTGTACACTTCAGCCAAGTGGCACATGGGTAGACATTACATACTCAGGACTAACACTGGTGTAAACAATGCTACAATGACTATCACAGCTGTGATGCATAATGCCTGCTCAGGTATACCTACAAGGATATCATTACACTTTCCTGTTGTCAACTTGCTACTATTGCTACACTGCTATAATGTCACCCTGTGCATCAGAACCATGTTAGCCTGTTCCTGCATCAATGTTAAAGATGACAGGAGGTGGCACAGGTGTCATCATATGCACAGGGTGTGTTGTAGGTTTGACAGAGCCCGACACTGACCCATCCAATCGGCATGTCTGTGTGTGTGTGTGTGTGTGTGTGTGTGTGTGTGTGTGTGTGTGTGTGTGTGTGTGTGTGTGTGTGTGTGTGAGGGACAACAGTACTGCATGGGCCAATGTTGATGTAATGTGTGTGTGTATGTGTGAGCCCTAGTTGTATGGTAAATGTGTGTGTGTCTGCATGCACACAACTCCACCATGTGGCTGCCATATACAGGCAGTTGTGGGACAGCCACAGACTGTACCTGCTAGGCCATACAGATTACTGTCTCCGGCCATGGACACGGTACCTGTGCCTAGCAGGGGTGCTACGGGCAGTATGTGGTACCAACCCTGACTGGGTGCTGTCATCAGAGGCAGAGGTATGATGACTGGACCCATGTCCCTGCCAGGACTGGCCAGTGCCATGTGCACGTGGTCTAGTAGGATGGTCAATGGACAGGACAGGCCAGCCCCAGCATTGCTAGGGCTGGTACTGCCACTACGGGAGCGGCTGTGATCCGTGGTCTGTCTGCGACGATAGCCAGCTGATGCTGTTGCTGGCATGCATCCGCATCGGCTTCTCATCCGTCCCGCATGGTCCTGGCTCATGGCTAACACATCGTGGAGGACATCTAATGTCTCCCTCCAACGGCTATCAATGACCTCGGTGTAATTCCAGATGGCACCTGCAAGGTCACGGATGCTGTCATTGATAGCAGTGTAATGGGCCCTCTGTGCCCTTAGTCCCTGTTGGGTGTAGCGTTCCTGTGCCTGCATTACAGCCCAGAACATACTGGAGGTTGTAATACCTCTGGGGGCATGTCTGCCAGGGGCAATATGACCAGTGGTGCTCCCCCAAGAACTCCTGGACATCCGCCTATGTGGTACCGTTCCAGTAATCTGGCTATGGCTGCTGTGAGGGGATGCACGTGCCATAGGTTCCACACTCTCCTGGTCAATGCCAACTGTATGCTGTCCCTCAGCTAAGGCCATTGGTGATGAGGGATGTATTGGCAATATGAGTGTGCGCATAGATGGGGTTGACCGCTGTGTAGTGTCGATTAGTGGACCAACGACAGACCCTGTCAGACCTTCCTGTGCCACAATACATGTCTCATCATCTCCACTATCAGTGGCAGTGACATCAGGTTCCCTGCTGCATTCAGCCACCCCTAACTCAGCAACTGTGGAAGGAAGACAGGAAACACACTTTACAATCTGTACATGATGTTAGCACACATGCACACATGCACACATGCACACATGAACACATGAACACATGCACACATGCACACATGCACACATGAACACATGCACACATGCACATAAATACACTGCTCACCACAGCACATACACACACACACACACACACACACACACACACACACACACACACACACACACACACACACACACACACACACACACACACACACACACACACACACACACACACACCAACAATCCAACACATACACAATAGTGGGTGATGGTGGGTGACAGTATCACAATTCAAACAGTCACCACACGCATGCCAGCATGCAGAATATGTGTTGCTCAAGACCATGCAGGGCAAGTGTAGACAGCCCTATCTAATGACATTATACATGGCTTTGATGCATGTGTGTAGTTGTTCAGTGATTGGGTACACCCTGGAACAGAGTGTGTACATGGATACAACATTGCTGTGCAAGTATTATCTGCTCTGCAATGTCATGTGCACCATCACTCAATGGTATACATACCATGGCTGCATGTGTTATCTGTGTGACACATAGATTGCCATGTCTGATGACAGTGTCTGTGTCCATAGCACATAATAGTGGGCACAGGTGTAGCAAATGCATGCAATGTACAGACATGGGATGAGTGATGCATGTAGATGTGAAGGAATCCCAATGCTCGACATGGACATTGTACAGTGGTTATGGTGAGTGTGGGACATATTGCAGATATGTCAGTGCCAGCCACGACATGGCATGCTACACAACTGCAACATTAAACACCACACATACCCAATGTGTGACATGTGACCTATACACCAAATAGCATTCCAGGACATATATGTGACTCTTTGTATAGATGGCGACTGATGTGCAGAATGTGTATACTAGCATATGTAAGCACACACACACAACATGCTATGCATGGTGTGTATAGGCGCATATGTTTGCACACACAGAACAGTGAGGTGCACAGCAAAGACTGCTATGCGTAGTACTGTGATCACTGTAACCGGATGGGGTCTAGTACCATGTGCCATCATCATCATCATGCATCTTGTGGTCACTCACGGCTACTACTGTGTGACAGACCACCGGCTAGCATGCTTTACCTGAAATGCAGTGCCATGGATACGTTCACTATTACACAGCCACTTTGTACATGGGTGTGTGAGGTGCCCAGTAGGAAGCATTGCCTCCGATGACTGTGTTATATGTTGAAGAGTGTTGCACAGCCCCATGATAGGCCTCTACCCCCGAGGTACGTCATGTGTGTGTGGATGACATGTGGGATACTGAAGTGTGACCTTACAGCGGGTGTGTGGTTACACCATATGTAGCATGACTTTGTGTACTGCATGTTATAAATGTGTTATGTTGTGTACAGGTGTTGCAACTATGCCTATCCAATGTGCAGTACAGGGTTGACACAACTGTGTGTCATGCTCTGTGTATTGCATATCATTGAGGCAGCTACTGACATTACTGAGCTGTGCAACGTCTCACAGCAAACATGAACAGCATGCATTATGCATAGGTGTGTTACGTGTACATGGCCTACACCTCACCTATGACATGCATATTTCATTACCAACATTGCAGGTATACCACACTCACCAGCATGGATCGGCTGCCCTGCCGTCACACTAGAGGGACCTACGAGAATATGAGAGGGTCCGTCAGTGGCCACAACTGTGGCATTGCTACAGTGGGTATGCTAAACTGCAGTAAAACAACAGTCAACAGTCACATGTGTAGGGATATTATTCAAACTATCCGT
This sequence comes from Protopterus annectens, assembly GCF_019279795.1. Classification (NCBI taxonomy): domain Eukaryota; kingdom Metazoa; phylum Chordata; order Ceratodontiformes; family Protopteridae; genus Protopterus; species Protopterus annectens. Next base: position 616,921,848 of record NC_056735.1, on the reverse strand, counting down.
ATTGCACAACACTAGGCAGCTGACCTGCTAAACACACAGTACACATCTCACGTACACATAATCTAACAATACAGTTAACTGTAGTCTACAGATTGGGCATGTTACCTGCTTGATCCAGGTGGATGTGCTGGATGGCTCCGGCCTCCATTACAAAATGTCAATGGTTGATGTAGCTGATGTCCAGGAGCCACCATGCTTAGGATCAGCTCCTCCGCTCTGGTGAGGGGGGGATGAATGGCTACCCCTCCACCTGTGGCAAGCTGCTGTCTTTGGATATCAGACGCCGCCAGACTTGTCTATTTAAATCACTGCAGTGATGGCGTACCTGCTCATATGTCCGGTTATGCATGCCTATGTCATTTACCCAACTAACAAGTTCCTGCCACAGTGCAGTCCGCTCCTGCTGGTGCTGGCTGTTTCTGGAGAAGAGCATTGTGTATCGCTGCAATAGGCTGTCGAGTATCACCTCTTCCTCATCCGCTGTATACGCTGGGTTGCGGTGGTGGGCCATCTGGATGAAAACGATATGAACAATATGTGTGAGAATGTCCTGTGTCACACTTTACACCTTTACCCACAGATAACACTTTACTGCCATATATACCATCCTATTGTCTGTCAGAGGTTGCACACGTTCAATACCACTTATTGGTTCTCAGGCCACAACTAACTAACACTGCCTGGCAGACTCTATATATCACACAACTATACAACAGTACCCGACACACTGTTTGTGACACATTGCACAACCTCAAGACAGGGGTGTATATCACACCGATGCACGAACAGAGATGTCATCCATTTCAGTGGATGTATAGTACAGGTACAGTTGTACCAATCAACCACCCTAGTCATTGATGCCATAGCCCTGCCTAACAGATGTGTCCAGTTGTCACTATAGGTGGCATACTGCTGTAACAGACTATATATGTTGCTGGATACACACATTTATCCTGTAACACACATATGATTGCAGCCATTGTACAGGCATAATCACACACACATCAGGCAAGCATACAATGCACCACTGTATGCCAACACAGATGAGTATTACCTGTGTACTATACGGTACTGTGTGCCACTACTTACATACCCTTATGTCTGCATTCTGTCCTCTGTGGAGACTACAGGAAACACACATGACAGTGTTTCCAAGCAATGTGAACACACACCATACTGTGCTGTTTAGGCCTACAGCTTCAGGTAGTACTACAGTTCATATTGGTGATGGATTCACCAGCAGTACCACTCACTAAGCATACATGTATTGCTTTACCCTACAATGAGACATCACATTCATCAACGGAGAACTATGTCACATCATCTGCAGTACGACTATGTCTGCCTAACAGTACATTACACATCAGTTGCTGTCCTCACAGCTAGGATAGGCACTACCATGTCAGATACAACATCACACTAAGCTATCACACCTTTACAGACCTTGCACACATTCAGCGTTACATTTATGCAACCTCACATAGCAGCTATTGCATTAAGTACATGTGTGAGTGCATAGTGTCATAGGTAGGTAATATGCTATTGGCCCTAGGGCCTACGGCAGCCTAGCCATATGCTACCCTGGCTTTTGACACACATGTACTTTGATTTCACTTGCCCCTGCCAACCTGAACCACAGAGGTGTTTCCTGGGGTATATTACCAATCTCCCACACAATCATCAGGGGTATTTATAACACTGCTAAGGAGGAGCCTTGTTTGCTATTGCTATGTGGTCTATTCTGGTGTATGGCATATCTCCGAGATGGGAACCTATCCCTCCAGCATGTGCCGTTTAGTGAGCTGACAAGGTTTAGGGCCCTAGAGCGTGTATCCTGGAGGGATTGTGATATGTTGCCATGGTGGTTGTCACCCAGCTATGGGTGTGACATACCTCTGTATGTCCAGCAGAGGTCACCTCTGTGTGGCCAGTATGCAATACAGTGTACTTGTGGTTTTGTGAGTCAGTCTGCATAGGGCATATGTTTGCAGCCAGTATTACTCTCTGGGGGGGGTCTGTCTGTGGCCTGTTCACCTGGTGTAGTTGTCTTGTGAAGTACATACCACACAGGGCATTGTGATGAGTAGAGGGGAACTCTACCCTATGCTTCCATAGCTGACACACCTGTTGTCATGACACATACCACACAGACAGATTACAGGTGTAGTGTGGCACTGTCTTCATCAAAGCGGAGGCTACTGTCCACCTGTGTCCCATATTCCCTTATCACACCTTCACTGTTAGGTAGATCTCTACCTATGTGGTAGTTAATGGGTACACTGTTTTGGGAAGGTGGAATGGCACTGCAGTATCAACACTTGTCTACAGTCCATGCCTTGGTCACCACACACCTGTTGCGGTACATATGAACCCGTGTCTCTGTCTCTCTCTCTCACTCTATATGTGTATATATATATATATATATATATATATATATATATATATATATATATATATCTATATCTATATATATCTATATATATATATATATATATATATATATATATATATATATATATATATATTTATATATATATACATATTATATACATGCATATCTGTACACATACATATACACATCCATTGCTGTAGACATGGATGTACATATAGGGACATGTACAGTCCACCTTTCATGGTGGGGATATCACTTATGCGACAATTGTGGGATGTACAGGTATGTGATTAAATTGCACAGTGTTGTGCAGAATGCATGTGGGTGTCCTCAGCCCTTGTAGCATTAGCAGGCCTCACTGGCTGTAACACAGCAGACCTGACAAATCTGTCCCACAGCATTTAACTACCACATGACATATATTAACACTACCATAACTGGCCTTAGGCATAAGCCAACTGGGCGGCTGCCTAGGGCGCAGCTCTAGCAGGGGTGCTTTTCCACTATTTATGTGGTGTAGTAAGACAAGGATGGGGCACCAGGAAGTGTGGTAGGGGGTGCTGGGGAGCCCTTTTGCCTAGGGCACCAGTTGACCTACGGCCGCTCCTGCACACTGCATGCTGTTTTCTAAACCACACACTACGACCTACATGGATATATGCACATATCAACCTTCACTGACAGATATCTGTCCATCCTTCACTAACAGTTGCAGTATGTCCCTTGCCCTATGCACATGTGCAGATAGAGATAGATACATACTGCTGCCACACATGGATGATTTGCAGTGTGTAGAGTACTCTTCAGGAACACCTACAACATGCCAACACATACATGTGAGTTACAGACCTTACCTTAGTATTTCCCTGCTCCGTGTGTTACGGTTTTGTAGTTTTTTTTTTTTTATCGGTGTTTTTTTTTTTGGTTTTTCCCCCTCTATTCAATGTTCTGTCTCTGTTTCTTACTCTGTTCTATTCTGTCTCTGTCTCTGTCTCAGTCTGTGTCTGTGTCTGTGTCTGTGTCCGTGTCTCTCTCTCTCTCTCTCTCTCTCACTCTCTATCTCACAGCACCTGCAATGATATAATTGCATGTGTGGACTGCAGGTACAGCCTGCTTTTCTAGGTATCTGCACTTGTGCATGTGACAGCCTCTGCACCAATTGCTGCCCACCATTCAGTAATTGCATACAGCCTGCTGTTTGGTGATTGCATTACTCACTTTGATTGCAACCCACTGCTATAAAATGCTAGGTTAGGTAAGCGTAGCCCTTTCAGATTTCCAAGGTAGGGCCCATGCTTGTTTGCTCTGGACACCGTTGTGTCTGTCTGAAGGTTGGTATATGTCTCTTATCTTATGCTAGGGTTGTAGCCAGTTATATGCATGTTGTACTCAAACCTGAATGTTGCTGCTTCCAGTACACACATCTCAGTGTAGACATGTACGCACCCCTCCAAATGCTAACACAGGATACATGGGAGTATGAACTTTTTTCTCACTTACACAATTAACTGCCATACAAATGTGGTTATTGCACTGTATTCCTGTGGCCCTTATACTGTTCTAGCATGTCGAGTGGTAGATTACTGGCCTCCTCTCCAGTTCAGCTGGTTAATCTGGGTATTTTGAGACAATGCTTCAATTGTCTCATGTACACAGACAAACCTCTCCTCCTCCCAACAAACACAAATACATGTGAGAGATGCAACTATATAGCCAAACTGGAGGCTGAACTCTCTCAACTCAGGGCTGGCATGACCAGACAGGAGGAGATGGTAACCACACACACAACAAACCCAGTCCCACATAGACCTACCACAACTGCAAACCAAACACATAAAAACACAAAGGCATACTCGGAGGCTCTAATAAAAAACTTACCAAAACAACAGAGGCTCCCAAAGCAGACATCCAAAAATCCACCACCTCAAAACAAAACACATGCAACACATACTTCAATAAATCAGTGTGTCAACCAATCACAGCCCTTAAGGCCAAACACCATGCCTGATACACTAGTAATAGGTGACTCTATAGTCAGGCTTACCAGGCTGAACAAGGAGAGGGTGACTGTGAGCTGCCTATCAGGAGCTAGGATCCACCACATAACACACGTACTCAGGTCACTCCAAAGCAAGTACAAATATGACTCCGTCATTGTCCATGCTGGCGTGAATGACCTGAGACGTACCTCCCTGGACTACATGAAAAGAGACATAGAGGAGCTCTCCGATTATGTAGCCCAGGCTGGTATGACCCTGACCCTGAGCAGCATCTTGCCCTCACCAAGAATGATGCCACAATACAAAGACAAGATGATCAGCTTTAACAATTGGCTTAAGTACTTGTGTCATTCTAAGGGAATCCAATGTCTGTCTGCCTGGGATGACATGTTGGACAAGCCACACTGCTTCGCAAGGGATGGCTTACATCTGTCACCACTGGGCTTCCAGATATTCGCTAAGGCTCTTGCCACCCCCATAGTGCCTTTTTTAGGCAAGGCTCAAAAGACAAACCCACCTCCTTAGAAAACAAAAATGGAAAAAAACTAAGGGTAATGCTGCTCAACGCCAGAAGTCTAAATCTCAAGATGCAGGCACTCGATGCACTCCTCAGCATGGAGAACGTCGACGTCTGTGCAGTAACTGAAACCTGGTTCAAGGCTCCTGAGAGCACCCCAGCGCTACCAGGCTATACCTCGTATCATGCTTTTCGGCCCCAAAACCCGGGCCAAACCACGAAGGGAGGGGGAGTGTCCATATTCATCAAGGACACCCACACCTCCAGGTTAGTAGCAACACATGAAGCATCAGAGACCATACAGGTGCAACTAGCCATAGGCAAAACTGCTATACAACTGGTAGCATGTTACAGACCACCCTCCCAATCTCAGGAACAACACTCAGCCTTCCTGAAGACATTGGAGGATATGAATGTATCACAAAATACCATCATACTGGGAGAGTTCAACTACCCAAACATAGATTAGGTACATTATTCTAGCCCTAACACCCTAGCCCAATGGTTCCTGGAATTCATAAATTCAAATGCACTGGAACAACTAGTCACCTCTCCCACTAGGGGAGATAATATACTAGACCTGATCATCACAAACATGGGGACAAAATGCTCCACACCGGAGGTAAACCCCTCACTAGTGAGATCTAACCACAAACTAATCACCCTGGATATACATATCCCACCTCCACCCCCAGCACAAAAGACCACAGTGAAAAACTTCTCAAAAGCAGACTTCACTCTTCTTAAGACTGAGATGGTATCCTTTAAGCCCACTGGGCCAGTGGATACCACATCCCACAATGCCGAATCCTTCACAAATGCTTTCTATGGACATCTCCAAGAATGCATGAATCATGCAATCCCAAATAAATCCAAGTCCCTCTCCACCAAAGGCAAGCGTCCTGTCTGGTGGACCTCAGCCATTAACAAATTGTATAACAAAAGAAGGAAGCTACTGCACGCCAGAGCAAAATCCCATAAAGGGAAGACATCTCTGATCAACATTAGCAGAAAACTACGTTCTCTCATAAAACATCCAAGGCCAACTTTGAGAGAAAAATCGCTAAGGACACTAAAGATAACCACAAAGCCTTCTTCAGCTATGTTAGAAACCTGGGCGGAAACCCTCAGATATGCTCAGAGTTAGTTCACAACAACAAAAAATACACTGAACCCACAGACATTGCCAACATTCTGGCTGACAGGTTCAGTGCAAATTTCTCCCTCCCTCACCCCAAAAGAAGAAATACTTATCCCAGCTGAATGTAATCTCTGTCATCTCAGATGTCCAAGTGAGAACCGCCCTCAACAAAGCTAAAAACACAGCATCAATGGGACCTGACGGTATCCCGGGCTGTGTGCTACGTGAACTCCAAGAGGAGCTAAACCCGCACATAAAAATGCTATTTAACCTTAGCCTTACTACAGGATATGTACCTGAACACTGGCGTACAGCAACAGTGGTCCCACTCCACAAAGGGGGTACCTCTACAGACCCTGGGAACTACCGCCCCATAAGCTTAACCAGCTTGGTCTGCAAAGCTATGGAAAGAATCATTATGGAACTCATAAACAGAGACATAGAGGACCTACAGACACTTGACCCCACCCAGTTCGGCTTTGTAAAGGGCAGATCCTGCCTTTTGAACCTGGTTGACTTTTTCGAAACAGTCACTAGAGCCATTGATGAGGGCAAAGCAGTCCATAGAGCCTACCTGGACTTGGCTAAGGCCTTCGACACAATACCCCACTCAGGCATCATAGATAACCTCAACAGCTTAAACGTAAACCCTTATGTCACTAGATGGGTTGCAAACTGGCTAAAGGACAGAACCCATAAAGTTAAAATCGCTGGAGCAATGTCAGTCTCAAAGCCAGTCACAAGTGGTGTCCCACAGGGATCTGTCCTGGGACCCCTCTTGTTCGGCATTTATTTCTCAGATGTTAAAGCAAACATGGGAGGGTTGTGGCTGACAAAGTTCGCAGATGACTGCAAACTAGGCGCCATAGTCGATACACCAGCGGACACATACATCCTACAAAAAGGCCTCACAGAAATGGACAACTGGTGCCGGAGTCACAGCCGTAAACTAAATGCCAAAATATGTATAGTCATCCCCTTTGGGAAAAACAAAGTACCCACAAATTATCACATAGACAGCAACCCACTGAGTACGGAAAAAGTAATCAGAGACCTAGGGACCCAAGTCGACAGTGACCTCTCATTTGACACCCACGTTGCCAAAGTGGTTAGAAAACATTCTACTTTGCACACCTCATCATGAAGGGATTCATATCCAGATCCAAGGATGTCATTGTACCCCTATACTCCTCCCTCATCAGACCCATGATTGAGTACAATGCCCCATTTGGTATGTACCTCACCCAGCATTTGCAACAGCTGGAGAGACCACAAAAGTACCTCACCAAGAGGATCAAGGGTCTCCAACATATGTCTTATTCTGCCAGACTAAAAAAACTTCAGCTCTATTCAGTAGCATACCGCCTGCTCAGAGGTGATCTCTGCCTGATGTACAAGGCCATGTCCAATCAGGATCTGATGGACATGCTCCATCTCAAAAAATCCAAATCCATCAGGACCACGAGAGCTAAAGACTTAAACCTCGGCACAAATATGAATAGGACATGCTGGAGGGATAGATTCATAACCCAGAGGCTTCCCATGCTTTGGAACAAGATCCCAGTTCATATTAGGCAGAGCCCCTCACTGACTCTCTTCAAGAGAAATCTTGATGAGTGGATGGGAGATTGTAAGTTTACCCCAGGGGTCACATCTGTGTCACTGCTAGACAGGAGCACAGTAAACTAATTCTATTATATAAGGGGACCTTCATTGTGTCACTACTAGACAGAGGCACAGTATTCTAAATTTATTCTGTACATTTTTGTACCATTTCATGGGGTGGCAAAAGCCACATCACTATGGCTAGGCCTACAAATGCCCCAGGGCAGATAGCCTAGTACTAAACTATGAAACTATTAATCCTGGTCTGATACTGTGTGGTGTTTGTAAGGTGCTACTGTAACATTATTCCCTGCTAGGATGTCTGGTTCTCCTTTCACAGTCATGTCATGCAGTTCCACAATCACTGCTGGTAAAGACCCACAGAAAAGGATTTGTGTTATACCATTCCTAATTTCCATTTACATTCCCTCATTGTAATGCATGATATATTAATTTCAGTACCAAGTTATTTGTATATCTGCTGTGGCTTAGTGGTAATTCATGCAGTCTATTGTGTCAATGGTCTGGGGTTCGAGACTGGCAGAGTTTTTTTTTTGCTGCTCAGCAGAACAAGGGCCCTGCCATAGAGTGACTAAGGCACTTTTAAGCAGTTGTAAGCGGGTTTGCGCTGGATTTGCGCGACACTTAGCGACGCTTAGCTAAGCGCACACATGCGCACACTCACTTAATCCCACTTACTGCTACTTAAAAGTGCTTACTCCCGCTAACCCTGTGCTAATTTCTTTTAAAGAAAAGAAAATGGGGGGATAGGAAAGTGGCAAAAAAGGGGGCACAAAGAGGGACACACAGTAGGTAAACAAGCTCGGGATGTGCAGGACAGGTGTAGGGAAGGTCCATAGCTGCCCATTTCTTTAACAGCAACAGCTGTGCATATGCAATGAATTTGGAGTGAAATTTGAAACCTTCCACCCCTGGGAGAGGGGTGAGGACAACAAAGTATGCTGTACTGCCAATTCTAATTATCAGCTTACATGTTTGTCCGATGGACATGTGTGCAAAATGGGCAGCTATGTATGGAGTGTAATTTTTTTGTGGGTACAGATTGCCCTTTTTTTTTTTTTTTCAGGTGAGAGTGGGAAGTGAGGTAGAGGAAGTAGGTATGTCCAGGGAGGTAGGTTGGGAAGGTAAACAGACAAGACAGACAAGACGCATACAGGGGAGGTGTATGACACATGGGGTGGGTGAACACAATTGACGGGGTCAGATATTTGGAAATCGCAAGCCCATGAGCCCACAGATGGTAACAGTGGAACTGAGATCCCCACCCATGGGCAGTCACCACTGAACCTTCACAGCCCCGAGGGTGGCTGTGCTGGGGGCTGCGTAGGATGGGCATGCTCACCCGTGAGATGCGCCACTCTCACCTCAAGCTGGCATAGGGGATCAGTGACTGAACGCTGGATCTCCCTACACACCACAGCCCGGACCCTTCGAAGGGTGACAGGTGGCCCTTCTCTGCCCACGCTTGCACAGGGGGATGATCCCCATCCCCTGCAGCGCTTCCACCCGAAGTTGGCACAGGACCAATGGAGGAGGGGAGCCCGGGCTGGGCACTGGACCTGCTGGTGCCAGGTGCACTCGCTGGCTGAGGAAGGGCAGGTGGGTCCGCAGGGACCGGCCTTCCCATACCTTCTGTGATTAGGTGTATTTAATTACAACAGAAGCAAAACAGCATTCCAGATTAGTTGTAACAGCATGCAATAACATTCCCATTAACCCAACACACCAAGGATTCAACAGTTGAACAACAAGCATAACACATGAATATATTGAACCACAGTGGTTATTCCAACAGCATGCAGGGATGTTTGGTAGCAACAGGCCACCATGATTGTGGTGTTTAAACAGGGTACATGCATCAACGTGAATGCAAATATTTATAGAAAAATAGGACATATGTCCCAACAAATATTTAAGATTACACATACCCATTGAGGTGTGGAATTGCATGGTTTATGCACATACAGCAGGGTGTAGAAAAAACCTCGGTTAACATCTTATAATGACCTTTTAGTCTACACTACATTCCTAGTGACTGCAAGTGTATATCCCCTACCTGTATTATTACACTTGCCACCATACATTAGGTTGTGTAATGGGTTTGGCTAGTTCAATATATGCCTGACCTATATCTGACATACTAACTGTCCAGGATGCAGATCTTACTGCTACATATTTCTTGATTGCATTTATATTTCTTTATCTACATATCTGGGATGTTTTCACATGACATTTTCACTTCGATTTGTACAGAACCCTGCATTTCTTGACACACACACTCACATTTCTGGGGAAAAAATAACATGCTACATGTCAAAGGAAAAAACTTCAAGGACCAATTCACGTAAGGTTCAAATATGGCACTCTTTATTAACTTGCAGCAAGGAGACAAAACATGCAGGCAGAATGATTTTGTCTAAATTACTAGTGAGCAGTATGCTACTTTTATACAGTTCTATGAAATGTTACTATTCTATTATTGACGAAGTTAGACACAGATTTCTGTATTACTCTACAAAAAATGTTACTTAGATTTCCTGCTGACATGTTCAGATTTAAAACTCACTATGTGTTACATAGAAAATGTTACTTAGATTTCCTGCTGACATGACTGGATTATTGTTGATTTACAAAAACATTTGAGAAAAACAACCTGGCCTTGGGGCTTATTTTTAGCCCACTACAATCTTTCTATTCTTCAATTGTGCAGTTCTAATATATGTGTTACATTTTACCTAGATTCGAGCTTAGGTACAAGTAATGCTGACTACGGTTTATACTTTCAATCAGTCTTTGTTTTCATTATCAATAGCTTCAGCAGCTGTGTACTTTCTCATGGCATAAGCAGAAAATCAATAACTCTTTGTTAAGTCTCATGACACTAGTAGAAATGAAACTCTTTTTTCATGACATTAGCAGAAATCAAATGCTTCTTGTTAATTTCCATGGCATAAGCAGATCATAGCTGCGCATATTTTCATGACATAAACAGGATTGGAATGTCTCTAATAGCTGTGCAGATTCATGTAGTGTGAACAGAATAAATGTATTAACCCTTTTAAACCTCAAATGCACTAAGCATGCGTATTACTAATACATATTTTTCTAACATTTCCCCCCTTTTAATACTTTTATTCTACTTTCAAAATAAGCATAAACAATTTTTCTTCCCCTAACCTCTTCCTACTCAGGATTTGCAGTTAAGAGAGTCATTCAGTTTAAACTTATGAAAGCATTTTCAATTTTTCAACAATTCTTCAATTTCAGCACCTTGGTATAAGGTTTCTGAAACTGACATGTCTATAAAGTCTTTAATCAGTCTTTTCATGCAGGGGATGCAGCAGCAAACACATACCACCAGTAAGATCATTCCTACAGAGATGGCAATCAGGATGTTCATCAGGATACTGCCCCACCCCCCAAACAGTCTCTGGAAAAAGTCCGTCAATGGATTTGGTCCTGGCTTGGTCATAGCCGACACTTTCTGAATTACCTCAAGGTGATTGTCTATCTTGTGTTTGTGGTCAGGAATATACGAACAGCACTCAAGTATCTCCTCTCGCCACTAGGGTGAAGTCAAGAGCCATGTGGTTTTGAAGCACTACAGTTCTCATGGCAGTCAGTTCATCAGTCACCAATTCTAGAGCGGAAAAGGTTGCATTGCTCATTATTTTGAGAAGTTTAGACAGTTTTCTCAGTTCCCAGATTGATTTCATTGCTCCATATGCTGGCAATACACCTGCCCACGAGATGATGGTATCACCCAAGTCCATATGAGATAGTCCATTTTTCCCTAGGCTCACAGCATGTTGGTTTTTCCAGCCCACATTGATTTGCCCCACTGGGTTGACAGGTTTCTTGATTTCTCGTCGAACATTCCGAATTTTCCCCTGAGGTAAAACTGCTGTGTGTTGTATGGCCGGAACTAGGTATCCAAAATAACAACTGCCGGACGAATTCTCAGGTAACCACTTGTATGCTTTCCTACCACATACAAAATAACAATCTTCTACTTTGGTAGTAACTTTACTATGTCCTGGCTCTGGATGAAACATTTTTTTGTCAACTATAATCAGTTGTTTATAGAGGTCAGCATTATGTTTTACTTCATCAGTTGTCCTATGCATCATTTCAAAAAAGGAATCATAGCTTGTGTTGCAGTAGAAACCTTTGGTGTCAGTTTTATTGTAGCATCTATAGGGAACAGTCACACTGCAATTGCTCCAACCCACCTGAACTGTATCATTTTTGTAAGAACACACAGTCCCCTTCTGTCGAACAGACAAGTGCAATGCTACTTTATCTTGTGATGCAACATCTGATGTATCATAGACTAAATTTTCTCAGGTCTTGTTGGCTCATAGGGGGACTGAAGTTAACAATAACCCCCCCCCCGTATGCTGTTGGCAAGGCTGTGCAAATCCAGCAATTCAAAACATTGAAGGTCTCAGCATACACATATTTGATTGCCAGGTAAGTGTTGAAGTTTGGGTGCCACTCTACGTGCAACTCTCCACGCTTATTCAGTTCAGTTTTGTGTGGCTGGGAAAAGTAATGACCACAATAAAAAGATTATTGTCACTAGTACAGTCAACAGGATGATTATGCAATACTTCTGAGGAAATGGTTGTTCTGCATTCCTGTTTTCTCCGACTCTTCTGAGTAGGTACATCTGGATCTTACTGGATCCTGTCATCTTTATTTCAGACATGTGTTCTTACTCTCTGCCCTAATAGGACCTTCAACACTGATGGTTTCTTCACTGGGGTTGAGACGGATCTGTCTTATTGATCTGACCCCCCTTTGAAGCCAGACTTTGTGCTGAGGGCCCCAATGGAGAGGTAAGATTTTTGTCCAGTCCAAAGTTCTTAACTAGTTTGCAGTGCGTCAGGTGAATCCATGAGGCTTGCTCTTCTATCTAGACTGCAGTGGGTGTCGAAAGAGGCACCAGGTATGGACCTTTCCACCTTGGTGATGGCCAATTTTTCTTCTTTATATTCTTCACCCACACCCAGTCCCCGGGGATCACTGCCACTTCCGATGTTTCGGTTTATTCTTTATCTGAAACAGAATTTGACTGCAACAGATGTTTAGAATTCAACAAATTCCTCATATACTCAGCTAGTGTAAGATCAGCTTCCTGGTCTGAGGACATGAGAAGTTTCCACTGGGGTGTATAATAAGCCCTACCAAATAGTTTTTCAAAAGGAGTCAATCCTTTTGCAGTCAGAACAGTTCTCATGCTCAACAGTGCCAGGGGCAAACAATATGGCCATTTCTTCCCTGTCTCAGCTATTAACTTTCTTAATTTATTCTTTAATATTCCATTATGTCTCTCAGCTAGCCCTGTAGATTGTGAATGGTATGCACAATGATTTTTTAAAGAAATACCAAAATGCTTACTTAACTGCTGTATGGTTTGGTTTACAAAGTGTGTACCGTTGTCACTGTAGATCCTTTCCGGAATGCTGAATCTAGGGATGATTTCTTTGGCAAGTATTTTTGCTACTACAGCTGCATCTGGATTTTTGGGTTGGAAAGGCTTCCACCCATCTGGAAAACATATCTACAATGACAAGACAATACTTCTTATTTTCACATTTGTTCAATTCTATGAAATCCATACAGATAGTGTGAAACGGATCTGGTGGTGTAGGGAAACTCCCTTGCTTGGGCTTTAACGCCCCTTGTGCATGATGTTTGTTACAAATTTGGCACATCAAACAGAATTTTTTAGAGTAGTTTGTAAATCCGTATGTTGTGAACACCTGGTTCACCAGCTGTACCATCCCCCCCTGTTGAGACATGGCACTGCCCATGGCTCAACAAAGTTGCATATCTAAACAAATTAGATGGTAGTATCAGTTTCCCTTCTTTAGAGATGTGCAGCCCCTTTTTGAGAATTGCTCCTCGTTTTACCCATCTTTGTTTTTCAACTTGTGTAGTGAGTGTCTGCATTGTTTTTAACATTTCTAGGTCTAAAATCTCAGAGGGTTGTAGTTCCTCATTTAAAAGAAATACTTCTGAAGCTGCTTGTTTTGCAGCTGTATCAGCTCTTGCATTACCTTTTGAAATCCTATCTTGTTGCTTGGTGTGAGCTGTGCATTTACAAATAGCTACTTTCTGAGGTAACTGAATAGATTCTAAAAGATCTAAAATAAACTGTGCATGATTTATAGGTTTGCCAGTAGATGTTATCATTCCTCGGTTTTTCCACTGTTGTGCAAAAACATGTACAGTAGAAAAAGCGTACTGGCTGTCAGTAAAAATGTTTACACATTTACCCTTTGCTAAGGTACATGCCCGTGTCAAGGCAATCAATTCTGCTGCCTGTGCAGATAAGTTGTGTGGTAAAGGTTTTGCTTCTATAATCTCAGTGTCAGAAACTACTGTACATCCTGCTAGGTTCTGTCCTGCAGGACCCCTTTTGCACGAACCATCCACGTAGTATGTCACCTCGGCATCATCCAAGGGGACATCCGTGAAATCTTTTCTAGGTAGTGTCTTTTGCTCAATTACCTGCAGGCAGCGGTGTGGTGTGCCATCTGCAGGGGTTGGGAGCAAGGTAGAAGGGTTCAAAGTCGTGCATCATTCAATAGTCATATGAGGTTGGCTCAACAATATAGTCATACAGGAAAGATGCCTAGCAGGGGAAAGATATGCCACCTTTTCTTGTAGTAAAATAATCGCAACTGCATGAGGCACTCTCAAAGTGAGAGGGTGGAATAAAACTACTGAGGCCGAAGCCTGCACTGCCATTCTAGCTGCAACTACTGCTTGTACACAGTGGGGTAAGGACCATGCCACTGGGTCTAGTTGTGATGAATAGTAAGCAATGGGGAGTTGCTTGTCCCCATGCTGTTGTGTTAACACTGATGTCATATAACCTTGCTTACAATCTACAGTTTGGAAAAAACGTTTATGGTAGTTTGGTAATCCTAGAACTAATGAGGACGCCATTAACTGTTTCAGTTTGCAGAAAGCAGATTCTGCCTCTGGTGTCCATTGTAACAAATCCTGTGCTGCCATAGGCTTCTTATATATCAGGTCAGTCAGAGGTGCAGATTCCAAGGCATAGTTTGGAATCCAGCTCCGGCAACAATTAGTTGTACCCAGGAAGGACATCATTTCCTTCTTGGTAGTGGGTTTTGGTGCTTGCAAAATTGCTGCTTTTCTGTCCTCATCTAATGTTCTACCTTCCTTGGATATTACATATCCTAGGTATTTGACTTGTTTTTTCCAAAGCTGCAGTTTATTTTTGTTTAACTTATGTCCTTCAGCGGCTAAAAATTGTAATAGCGCTATGGTATCTTCTCTACAATCTTGCTGGGTGGGGGCCGCCAGCAAGATGTCATCAACATAAAGTAAAATCTGACTGGCTCTTGGTGGGGTAAATCCCACCAAGTTGCTTGCCATTTTTTGTAAGAATATTGTTGGACTTTCACAATATCCCTGTGGTAGTCGCGTATATGTATACCTTTTCCCCTGAAATGTGAATGCAAACCAATACTGGCTGTCAGGGTGTATTGGTATTGAAAAGAACGCATTGCTAATGTCTACCACAGAAAAATACTTCTGTTGAGGTTTTAAATCATTCAACAGGGTGTGTAGGTCTGGCACCATAGGTGCCCTTGGTATTACTGCAGCATTTACAGCTTGTAAATCTTGGACCATATGCCATTCTCCATTTGCTTTTTTAACTGGAAATAAGGGTGTATTACATGGTGAATCAGGAGATTCTACCAGTATTCCCCCTTTAAGTAAGGCTGCTATAATAGGCTTTATTCCTGCCTCTGCATCTTTTCTTAAGGGATACTGTCTTTTCTGTGATCTGAATGCTGACTTTGGCATGATAGTTACTGGTCCCGCTGTATGAATAAGTCCTACATCTGACTTTCCTGTTGACCAGAGAGTCTCTGGTATATTTTGTAAGGCATTCTCTTCCTCCTTTAATAGGACTGCTAATCAGCTGTCCTTGCTAAACTGTAAGTGCACAGCTGGGTTGGTCTGAGTTATCCAATTCATCTTCTGTATTTGTATTCCCTGCTCTGACAGTTCTAATTTTGTCTGTTTCTCCCATCTCATGACTTTTTCTCCTAGGTCTGCCCATTCTATGTTTTTGTTCTTGGTTAAGCTAACATGTGGTAATCGATTAGATTTATAAAGTGTAAAGAACTCCTGGGGCAATGAACAGCTGGCTACACTGTTCCCTTCTGTGTCCCAGTACAGGTTACGTAATATCAATCTGTTTGCATGATTTTTAAACAATTCTTGCTCATATTCCTTGTCAGGTCCTGGTGTGTTACAATAATACAGGGTACAGTGCAACAGGTGTTGCTTATCAATGTCAAGGGAGGGGAACTTGCTGATAGCTACATTCATTAATTCTTCAGTCACAGTCCCTGGACCAGTCGTAACCAAGTCCTGGCTGTACCAATAAAACATTTCACCCTCCGATTGCACTGCAAAGGTATCAATTTGTTGCTGTGCTTCCATACCCTGCATGGTTGGGACTACTGCTATACCAAATAGCTGCATGAGGTCTCTGCCCAAGAGGTGTACTGGGCATTTTGCAGAAACAACAATTTTGCTTTTCTGAGTTAATCCTGAAACCAGATCAGTTATTGCAATATTACGGGAGAGGGGCTCCCGATACAGCTGTCCATTAGCTGCTTTTACCAGTATGTAATCAGGTGACTCTGTGTTTTCTGGCAGTTTGGAGGGATGTATCAGGGTTTGTGATGCCCCTGAGTCACACAAGAATTTGACTTCCCTCCCTTCTACAAAGAGTGTAACTTCTGGTTTCATGTCTGCTAAATAGAGCTCCAGGCTCAATAAAGCTAGGTCTAATATTTCATTTTCTTCACTGTCACTAACTTCTTGCACTTCCTCTGTCTCTTCTGTCACATCCTCTACTCCCTCTATCACATTCTCATTTGTCCTTTCTTTGCTAGCCCCTTCTAGTGATTCCTGACTACCATATAGTCAGTCCTCACCCTCCTTGTCTTCCGTGGTTGCCTTCTTATTTTTCCTGCAATCCTTTGCCAAGTGTCCCTTTTTACCGCATTTGAAACATTTACCCCTTTTCTTTCGCCCTTCAAAGTCCTCTGATCGCTGATCAGATTGTTTGTTTCCCTGTGCGTTTTTCTTGCCCTTTTTCCCGGACTGTGCTACATAAACTTCTGCTCCATCTTCTACAGAAAATACTTGAGCTTTCTTTTTCTTTTTGCTATTAAAATGCCTTTCGGCATGCCTAGCATATTCAAGTAATGACTGTAACCTGCTTGTACGATGGTCTACCATGTGTTTTGTAATAAAACTGCTTATGGATGCAATACTGCCTTTTAAAAATGCATTCTTTAACTGCTGTTCATATGGGGAATCTTGTGTTTGGTCTTCAGGAACCTGCATTCCACAGTGGTTATTAAAACATTCTAATAGTCTGGCATAATACCGGTCAATAGTTTCACCTTCTTGTTGGATGCATTGATTAATGCAAGTCCAGTCTGCCCTAGGCTTCCATTTTTCAGAGATGCGGTCCGTGAGACCTTTTACTCTGTTGTCTTATTCTGCGCTGCTATGTGGGAGGGGTCTTTGTGCAGCGTCATGGGGATTCCAGTTACCACTAATCATGTGCCAATCTGACCCCACAATTTGTGTAACTACTTTTTCTACCTCTTCTCCGTTTAGGTTATAACTCAGCCTCATTCCTTGCAATTAGCTTTTGGATGGGGAATTCCCTCAGTGTCTTTCTGGATATCTTCTGGAGTCCAAGGTCTATACACTAAAATAGTTCGGTCCTGATTGTCCTGTCCTGCCTGAGGACTGGGTACTTCTATGAGTCGGCATATTTCTTCTTCACTCATAGATCGTGAATTTTTAACCATTTGATATAATTCAATGCCTTCATTTGAGTTACCTGCCCTTGTTCGAGACCTGGTCCCGATGGGATCTCTAATAAATGGTTTTATTTTCACAATGTCTCTATTTTCAGTGACAACAGGATATCATGGGGGTGGACTAACCTGTTCACTTGCTTCATATTCTGGTAAGGGAGGGGGAGGGGCCGATGCTATTACTAAGTTATTGTCCTCCTTGTCTAAAAACATTGTTTTTGAATTGTTGTTCTTTTGTTCCCTACGGTTTACTTCCTCAATCCACCTGTGTGCCTGAGGAATTCCTAATTTGCGTTGCTTTTTTACCTGACCTTTGGAATCGGTTTTGAGCTGTTTAACAAGTTTGATAAGCGAGGATTTTTCTAATTTTCCATCAAATTCATATTTATTAACCCATTTTGAATAATATTTAATATTGTCGGCAAGCTGCGACTGCATATATTTTGCGTCTTCTGTTAACGGCGGATTTTGGGGTCTTTTTGTGCAATTATTACCCATTTTGTTCTACCCTTTTGATTGTTATGTAACTTCTCTTATTTTTAACGTGGTACCATGGATTTTGTTATAGTCTCTTCAGAATGACTGCCTACTTATTCTGTTTCTCCTGATCTATGACAAGGCAATAATCTTTTCTGTCCCTGACTTGTAAAATACAGTCTTGACAAAAACAATACAAATCTAGTCCCTGATCTAAAACAGAAAACAGAAAAAAGTAGATTCACCTTACCTGAGCCTACGTGATTGATCACCAGTTTGGAGACCCATCCTTCAGTCGCAGATCAGAAAGTGGCTGGCCTCTTTTGTACGACAATTCAGTTGAAGGGCTTTTCAAATAGAAAGAACCGATTTGGTTTCTTCCCCATATGGTTTCAACCAACTGGCCCATCTGATCTGAGGTGAAGAGAGGGTTCCAGTCCGAAAGACCAATCTGTCAAAGGAAAAAACTTCAAGGACCAATTCACGTAAGGTTCAAGTATGGCATCCTTTATTAACTTGCAGCAAGGAGACAAAACATGCAGGCAGAATGATTTTGTCTAAATTACTAGTGAGCAGTATGCTACTTTTATATAGTTCTATGAAATGTTACTATTCTATTGCTGACGTAGTTAGACACAGCTTTCTGTATTACTCTACAGAAAATGTTACTTAGATTTCCTGCTGACATGTTCAGATTTAAAACTCACTATGTGTTACATAGAAAATGTTACTTAGATTTCCTGCTGACATGACTGGATTATTGTTGATTTACAAAAACATTTGAGAAAAACAATCTGGCCTTGGGGCTTATTTTTAGGCCACTACAATCTTTCTATTCTTCAGTTGTGCAGTTCTAATATATGTGTTACATTTTACCTAGATTCGAGCTTAGGTACAAGTAATGCTGACTACAGTTTATACTTTCAAGCAGCCTTTGTTTTCATTATCAATAGCTTCAGCAGCTGTGTACTTTCTCATGGCATAAGCAGAAAATCAATAACTCTTTGTTAAGTCTCATGAAACTAGTAGAAATGAAACACTTATTATTATTTTCATGACATTAGCAGAAATCAAATGCTTCTTGTTAATTTCCGTGGCATGAGCAGATCATAGCTGCACATATTTTCATGACATAAACAAGATTGGAATGTCTCTAGTAGCTGTGCAGATTCATGCAGTGTGAACAGAATAAATGTATTAACCCTTTTAAACCTCAAATGCACTAAGCATGCATATTACTAATACATATTTTTCTAACACTACACGTGTGCCAAGTTTACTTATTCATGCCAGCTAGTAACTGACTGTTGTGGACTGTATATATGTTTCACAGCTACTAGCACTTCCATCACCCACTTTATATGGGACTGCACAACTCTGGGTTCCCAGCACCTTTTCAAACAGTACTGTTTATATAATGCAAGGGTACAACAACATTTCAGACTCTGTGACACAGACACACTCTGGGTTTTAGACCTTTATTAATGACATTACACACTTTTCCACAGGCTCACACCTTTATTTGTTTTAACGGTGTATATGGCAGACATGTTCAAGACATATTATACCTTTATTAATAGGTTAGAACAATCATTTTTCAGGCTCACTGACTTATTTTATAAGACAATGCCTGCAGAGATATTATTACCTTTCTTAATGGGTTACTACACTCTTTTTCTGCCTCTCTGATGTTTTTATCGGGCAGTACATGCAGAAGACTTATTCAGGAAATTTTATGTCTGTGTTATTGGACTACAGAACTTTCTTTCATGCTCTCTCCCATATTTTATGTAACAATACATGCAGAATAAACACTAACCTGCCTGGTGGCACAGCCTTAGCAGCCTATCAGCATAGGCTTGCTGATTCATAGCACGGTCACCTAAAGCTGTAAAGTAAATGAAGGGATATTGAGACATACCTATCCGTTATACATACTCCATTATCAATTCTTACATACTGCATTCCATGGCTACATACTCAGTTGTGGGGCATCCCGCATCCCACGGGCCTCCTGTATCCATTGGTACAGGCGGTCCTGCTTTTGTCTCTTCAGGTCTGCATGGTGGTGATGGACCTGCTCACCAGTCCGAGGAACGCCTGTGGCACTTGTGAGGTCACGAGCTAACCGGTTCCAAGCCTCTGCCTTGTACTCCATCCCTAGGAACTGGCCCTGCAGGAGTCTTGACTCGTGATGGTGGACAAGGAGCCAAACCATGTATTTGGACTCCTCGATGCCCCAACGTTGTGCTCGGAAGCGTGTTCCCTCTCCGACACCAAACATTCTAACTGCAGATGTGAGCTACAATCAGTTATGGCATGTATACCCATCTGTGGGGCTTAAATATGCCGCATTTCCCGCACTTTTTTGTGATTGGCCGTTTTGTAAAATTCTCGGCTGACTGCAGACCTGCTTAGTAATGGTTAAACTACCATTCGTATGTATATGAATGTTAATAGTGGCTGTTTCCCCTATTTTGTCATGGTTTAGTGGTTCTGTACTTTGCTTCTGATGCACAGAGTCCTGGGTTCGAAGCTTGTCATTCATTTTATTTTCATACTATCCAGACAGGCTAGGGGGTGTGGCTGCATTTAAGCAACTGTGCTCTACGTTGCTCCTCGGTGCCCTGGTTGGCGCGGCGCGCATGTCCGCACAAACACATTGCGCTAGGTAAAGCACCATTGAACTATGGGCAACTCTATTGTGCTGGGTGAAGCACTATTAAACTATGGGCAACTCTATTGCGCTGGGTGAAGCGCTATTAAACTATGGGCAACTCTATTGCACTGGGTGAAGCGCTGCTTAACTGCAGGCAATTTTATATCAGGATCCTTTAAAATATTTATTTTGTTCACTGATACATTGGCCATTTCACTGCTTTTTAGTAATGTTTAAACATATTTGTCAGATATTATTTCATATACTGATTTAAAAAATAAATACAAAGGGGAGTGGTGGGACTTGAACAGTGAATGCCTCTACTTTGTGTGAACGCTCTACCATTACGCTATTGCTATTTGATGTGATTTGCATAAACATTCTTTCTTATGCTCTTCCATGTCAGAATTGCTAACTCTAGCTAAGCAATGGGCACACCCGCGCACACACGTGCAAATACGGGCAGCTATTTTGGGAATTTAAAAAAATTAATTTAATGTTTTGCGTTTTGGAACTGTGATAGGGGTTTACAATATCAGGGAGTGTGCTGTTGGGTGCAGGGACATTTGAGCAGACTCGCTCTTGTGTATTTGCTTTTCTTACTTTTAAAACACTTGCAGGGGCGTGGACATTTAGACTGCTCGGCAGTCAGACACGCCCCCTGCTTTCTTACACAGTCCGTGTAAGACTTACGGTTGAGTCAGCGTGCCCTCATGCATATTCATGGCATGCTGATGTCATACTATTCAACTGCAGCTTCCAAGTAAGACTTATTAAGTCTTACACGGAGGATTCGTGAATCCGGGGGTATGTCTGTGTAATGAAAATTTAGTTTTAGTTAGGATGCGGGTGGTGGGGTTGTCATATATGCCAAATTATTCCCTTCTCAGCTATTACTTTCACATTATTCTGAAACTACAATCTTGTAAATTTGTGTTTAAATGCAATTGTACTGTGAGGGAGTGGGAGTCTTTCTACATCTGTTAAGTGCATAACTTAACATTAGGCCAAAAGCAATGGTACATGCATTCCCATTCCACATGCTTACAGTTAGATATTAAATCAGAATAGCAATGAGACAACAATTCCAGGTCTACTACATCATACAAAAGTGACACATTGAAATAATCCTCCTGCCATATACACTTAACTGCTGCCAGTAAAACTTCATCACTGCACAAATAAAAGATTCTGACATCATAAATATTTTAAATGACAGTAAGCAGGAAATGATGTGCAGTGCAACATGATTTTTTACAGGGAAATTGCAAATGAATGTTACATTTTTCATTTCTGACAGTACTACTTTATACTGAATACTAAATAAATAATTAAACAAAAAAGTTATTAAAAAAGCATGTGCAACTATTTATTCATTCATTTGCTGTCTTTCAGCATCACTGCATAGGAATCAGTGAGTACTCAGGCAAACAGCTAGTAATAAAAAACTGTTTTAAGATCAGAGAGAATGTCAGATGAACATTGACAGTAGACCATGCACCACACAGTATAGCCCACAGGTATCAATGCAGACATCAATTATAATCTTTTTTTTTTTTTTTAAAAGAAACACTAACCTGATTATCCTTGTCCATAGTTCTAGCCTAGACACTGTCTCTTAAACTGTGCAGTCACATGCTGTGTACAAGCCTGCTGTATTGGGGCCTTTACTATTGTTGCAGGATAGCCATCACTAGTCACAGTCGGACTAGAACTGGGAGCTGCAGTGACAGCATTGGACACTTCACCACCTGACCAGTGCATAATCATATTATGCAGGATGCAGCAGGCAATGAACATCCTACATGCAGTACCTGGGACATACTTAAGGGTGCCAAAATACAATGATGAAACTAGTAAATTAAACAGACCTGGACCAGAAAGAACATCAGCTTTAATGTAAATTAACAAACTGACTAAGCGCTTTCACCCACAATTGAGCTTCATCAGAGTCAGTGAACAATACACCCATTAACACTTAAATAGCAATTAGAGGCAATAAATCACGAGTACCACAATGTATTCAAAAATTAACCCACAAGCATCCAAGGTCATTACATACTCAAACAACAGTTCTCTCTAACGTCCAGTAAGGCTTTAACGTCCCCCCAAAATCCTTCTTGGGTAACTTATCAATAACAAAAAATAAAATGTTTTTGAAATTAGTACAACCAACTCTTGCTGTGATTAAATAGGGCATTGGTGGTTTTGTTGTCTCTTAATGTCCCTGTTATGTTCCAGTATACGAAATCTAAGTTTCCTCGTAGTCATCCCAACATAGAATGTAGTGCAAGACAGGCATGTAGCCACAAATGGACATATTTAATCACAGTAAGAGTTGTTAGAGAAGTTAGGGAATGTTTGTGGCAGCTGCGTCTGGTTGCATCCAATGCACCAGGTATCAATAAGAGTATTTCTACAGCCTGTGTATTAAAATACAAATCTCAGTTTATATAATGTACACTATACTTTTATAACACAATCTAGGGTTACCTATTTTTATGATAGAGATTTAAACATGTACATTTTATAGTTTTTAACAAGTTTGATATTTGTTTATCTAACAAGTTCATTAATGTATTCATTACTGTTGCTTGAGTATGTATTAGGGTTCTAAGTTGAATGACCTTGGATGCTTGTGTGTTAATATTTGAATACATTGTGGTACTCATGTGATTTATTGCCCTCTAATTGCTATTTAAGTGTTAATGGGTTTATTGTTCACTGACTCTGATGAAGCCCAATTGTGGGTGAAAGCACTTAGTCAGTTTGTTAATTTACATTAAAGCTGATGTTCTTTCTGTTCCAGGTCTGAAGGGTAACCCCAGAGTCATCCAGGCACCTGAAATGGCTGTTTAGGAGTCTAAACTCCCTCTGAATTATAATACAGGCTTGGGACAGTGATGTGTTATATTTCTCCACTGGAGCTCCAAATGGATTTCTTACAGGAGTCATGAGCCATGAGAGAAAGAGTGAGAGACAAAATAAAAAAATACAGATTAATATACAGGAACTGCCTTTAACATGAATAACTACTTACTTAAAAAAAAGAAAGAATAAAAAAAATTCAGCTTACCAATAAGATGGCCATTGGGCATCATGCCATGCAGGAAGTGGTAGCAGAATGAGTTAGTCTGCCAGATATAGGAATCATGTGCACTGCCAGGATGCTGTGCAAAGATATTGGTGATGCACCCCCATGCATCACACACACTACCTGGCATTTGATAGAATGAAAGCCCTTCCTATGGTGGTACCATTCACCCTGTAGTCCAGGAGAGACCCTAACTGCAATGTGGGTGCAATCTATTCCATAAAAGGCACACATAGTCCAAGCTTGATCCTGAGGTGACATCAGTAAATAAATGTACAGATCCACATGTGCCAAGACTAAATCCAGGAAATCCTTCAGTCTCTTTGAAAGAGAAGCCTGTAAGAACCCCAAGGTGTTCAAAAACTGTATTTGGATGTTCCCCATAGCAAGTATAGTGAGGGCTATACATACTTTGATGTCCACTGGAAGAGGAAGTCTACTCATTCCATCACTGCCCCTATGGGAGACAAACATGCCCACTAAGACTCTTATAATGTCCCTGTTCATTCTAAACTTATCAAAGATTTTGTGAGTATCAAAGTTATCCTTTGCTTATACTTCCGTGTTCTTGCTGGGTGAGTACTGCAGGGTGCAAGTGGTTTTGGCCCAGCCGAGATAGGTAACTCTGACATAGAAATAGCACAGCTCACTGCTTTCACGATTTGCAACTCTGATACATTTTGTGAACCTTCGCGTTTTATATTGCATCTGCAACAAGTGCAAGAAAGTGGGATAACTATCTATGATTTGCAAATGTAAAATACCCTTAATAAGCATAAGAACATGTATGACAGTTCTCATTACCATCTCATTATCTGCTCATTTGTATGCCTACATTTGGGGACACTACAAACATGTGTAAATGGCCACTATGAACTGCAGATCAGCTGCACCTGCCTGCACTCACCCTCAAATTCCCTAACTCATTTACCCACGACAGTTGTGTAAAATATGTGCAACATTTGGTCTTTTGAACAAATTATTTTGTTCCTAGTTTGCAGCCTGTATCACACGTACATTTGAGACGTGTTTCCCCAATCACAAAGAGAAATTTGTGTCATACGAACTATCACCTTTGTTTTGACTGAAATGTTGAAGTTTTAAACTCCTGATACAGACTATGTTAACCTTTCAGGAGAAGAATAGGGCTGCTGGGAGACAACTGGTCATTGTTCCAGAACAGATATACCTGTTATTTTTATGAAGACCAGACTGAAGACTACTCCTTCACTGAAAAACCTCAGCAAGGTTGATGACATTGAACATACCTTATTGTCTTCTAGAGGTATGCAACCCATAAAAATGGGGTCAGGCTAGCTAGGCAGCAATTGTATCTTCCTATCTAGCACAGGAGTCCTAAAAGACTACTAAGAACACATACTCCTAGTGTGAATGAAAAAAAGATAATAGTCTGACGCACTGTTAAAAAATGTACAGCCCTGATAATGAAAAGTAATAGGTGCAGAAACTGCAGGAGCACTGAAATCTGCCAGGCAGTATCCTGTATGCTACCAGAAAAAAAAAATATATATATATGTGTGTATATATTAAGTTAATGAAGAGGTCACTACAGAATCTGATAAAGAAGAAACAGTAGCTCCTAATGTGAAAATTAAGAACTGCCTAAATGGAGGAAAATCACTTTTATGGATTACTTTTTGTAGATGAAGAAATAGAAGAAGAATGACTTTCATCATTATTTTTTAGGTGAAATCTTGCCCTACAGTTCATGTGAGAATGCTGGGAAAGTTTTCCTGACTTGGCAGATATGCAGGTTTTAAGAAACCACAATGGGATGGTGGCTCGTTAAGCAACACCAGTGAAACATTAGCCAGCGCAGGAGTTTTCTGATACCATAGCGATATTTTGAGCTAAGAATGACTGGCTATACAGGAGGAATAATGGCAGGGAAGAAAAGTACAGCAACTGTTATTTCATTTCAAAAGTTCAAAACCTGTTTAAAGAAGGTTAGACTGGCTCATAGCATTATTTTGGGATAGCCCTTAGGAAAAGCTAAGCTTAGAATCTTAGCAAGGATTTATTACCTTGGTATATAATGAAAGACTTTGAGAATTTCTATTGAGTACAGCATGCTCAGAATATCAAAATGCTGCATCATAGCCTTAGATCAGACATTTAATGATACCTATGGCTATCACTGAGGTCCTGGTCAAGAGATTATGCATAGGTGTTTTTGTTCTGTTTGTAAATTTCAGCAATGGCTACTGTTAGAAAAATATGTATTTAAATATATGTGAAATGCTAGTTTAAAAGCAAGGTAGTTTATAATGCATTTTATTCTATTAATCATATAGCAGAAGGGATAAATTCATGTGTAAATGCAAGTAGCTTCTGAAACTGCAGTGTGCTTTGACCCCTGACCCTGGCAGCTGCCAGCTCAGCAAGCTTAATGTTTATGCTTTTCATAAGTGATTATCTGCTGGGTCAGGAAATTAAATGTGTAAATCTTCCGCTCCTTCCTGATAAAATAACTTGTGTCTTGTAAATAATTAAATCTTCCTTTCCTGATGTAGTAACTTGCCCTTGTAAGATAAAAACACAGCTGGTGGGAAAGTGAAACAGTGAACAAAGAGGTGAATTTAAAGACTGAATCTGCTATTGTATTCGAACTGATATGAGACCTTTAAGAAGTAACTTTACAGAAAGACATTATGACTGACCAGCTGGATAGCAAGGCCGTATTGTATCTAAAGGTTCATAGGTTGGTACTAGGCTATCAGCCCTAGGGCCTATACAAGCCTAGCCATAATATAAACCTTCATATCTGTGAAACTCTTTCCAGTGGTGAGAATCAAACCGTGCACCTTTTGGTTGAAAGGTATACACTTTAACCACTGTACCATTTGGCCTCTCAGGTAACTTTACAGAAAGACATTATGACTGACCAGCTGGATAGCAAGGCCATATTGTATCTAAAGGAAAAGTTTTTTTAAATGTACAGCATCAGCAAAACTTAATGAATGCAGAATTGTAAGCTAAAGTGATGTAAATGCCCTGTGACTAACCACGTCAGTAAGGTGGGCATAACTTGAATGCAAACACTATAAAATATTCTGTACTTCCTGCATCATGTCAGACAAAATTCTGTACTTGTATGGTTTTTTGCCTCCTGGTGTACACTAGTAAACTTTTGAATCTGAACCTCCTGTGTATTGAATTCTGATTTTTTATTTAACAGTTTGGTCCTTTCGAGACGGAATTCCCTTGGTAAGTTGCAGATCACAGTGTATCGGTGGTCGAATACTGCGCAGGAGAAGTTACCGAAATGGTTCTTCTTGAGTGAAAAGACCTCCGACTGAATTGTCGTGTGTAAAGAGGCTGGCCACTTTCTGATCAGTGGCCGAAGAGCGGAATTTGAACGTTTTCAAAACCAGAAGGCTCAGGTAGGAAGAATTTGCCTTTTTTCTGTTTTAGATCAGGGACTAGGTTACAGTATATTGTTGTCAAGATTTGTTTTTGCAGATCAGGGACAAAAGGAAGTACTGTATATTTTGTCATAGATCAGGGTAACAGAATAAGGTAGACAGTTATTCTAGATAAACTGTAAACAGGAACTAAGAAATTTACATCACGTGATAAAAAAAGGGTTACGTAACATTTTCTTTGACATGGGTAATCAGTGCACTAAAACCTTGCGAGATCCGCCCCTAACCGAAGACGCAAAATACATGCAATTACAGCGTGCTGATAATGTTAGGTATTATACGAAATGGGTTAACAAATATGAATTTGATGGTAAACTAGATAAACTTACACTAGTTAAACTCCTTAAACAGCTTAAATCTGATGCAGGAGGTCAGGCAAAAAAGCAACGCCAACTAGGCATACCTCAAGCACACAGGTGGATTGAGGAAGCAAATCGTAGGGAACAGAAGCTTAAAAATTCAAAAACATTATTTTTAGACAAAGAGGATAATAACTTGGTAATAGCTACAGCTCCTCCTCCTCCTCCCTTGCCCCCTCCCTTACCCTTTTCAGGATATGAAGCGAGTGGACAGGCTGGTCCGCCTCTGCATTATCCTGAAGTTTCAGTAAGACCACAACCATTTGTTAGAGATCCTATTGAGACTAGGTCTCAAACACGTAAAACACATAGGGACACAGAATCATACCAGATAGAGAGGAATCTACAGGATGAGAGTGAGGAAGAAATATGCCCACTTATAGAAGTTTCAAATCCTCAGGCAGGACAGGAAGGGCAGGATCCAACACTCTTAGTATATAGACCATGGACACCGGAAGACATCCGGAAGGCTACTGAGGGAATCCCCCATCCAAAAGTTAATTTTACAAAATTTTTAGAAGATTTACAAGGCATGAGGTTAAGTTGCCACTTGAATGGGGAAGAAGTAGAAAAAGTAGCGAGACAAATTATAGGTCCAGATTGGCACATGATTTGTGGCACCTGGAATCCTCGTAATGCAGAACTTAGGCCACTCCCACATAGTGACACAGAATTAGACAACAGAGTGAAAGGTCTGACAGACCGAATCTCTGAGAAATGGAAACCTAGAGCAGACTGGACTTGCATTAATCAATGCATACAACAGGAAAATGAGACAATAGATGGATACTATGCTAGATTATTAGAATGTTTTAATAATCATAGCGGTATGCCGGTTCCTGAGAACCAAACGAATGATTCCCCATATGAACAACAATTAAAAAATGCATTTTTGAAAGGTTGCATTGCACCTATTAGTAGCTTCATTATGAAGCATATGATAGATCATCGAACAGGGAGGCTACAAGCCTTACTCGAATACGCTAGACATGCTGAGAGACATTTTAATAGTAAAAAGAAAAAGAAGGCACAAGTCTTCACTGCTGAAGACGGAGGTGAAGTATTTGTATTACAGTCAGGTAAAAAGGGCAAGAAGAATGCCCAGGGAAACAAACAGTCTGACAAACAATCAGAAGATTTTGAAGAAA
Organism: Protopterus annectens; assembly: GCF_019279795.1. Classification (NCBI taxonomy): domain Eukaryota; kingdom Metazoa; phylum Chordata; order Ceratodontiformes; family Protopteridae; genus Protopterus; species Protopterus annectens. The sequence continues at coordinate 616,893,093 of NC_056735.1, read as the reverse complement.
GGAAAAAGAGAGGTGAATGCTTCAAGTGCGGAAAGAAAGGGCATCTAGCTAGGGACTGTAAACAAAATAAGAAATCAACGACGGAAGATAAAGGGGATGAGGACTGACTATATGATAGTGAGGATACATCATATGAAAGTCAGGAATCACCAGTAACAGCTAGAATAGAAAAGACAAATGCCAATGTAGTAGAAGGAGTAGAGGAAGTACAAATTGACTTAGATGAAAATGGAAATGAAATTTTAGATTTAGCATTGTTGAGCCTGGAGCTCTACCTAGCAGATACAAAACCGGAAGTGACACTTCTGGTGGAGGGAAGGGAAGTCAAATTCCTGTGTGACTCAGGAGCATCACGGACTTTGATACACCCCTCCAAGTTACCAGAATATTCCAAATCACCTGATTATATATTAGTAAAAGCAGCAAACGGACAGCTATACAGGGAGCCACTCTCCCATGATATAGCAATAACTGACCCTGTTTCAGGTATGACCCAGAGAAGTAAAATAGTTGTGTCTGCAAAGTGTCCAGTAAACCTATTGGGCAGGGACCTTATGCAGATATTTGGCATAGCAGTAGTTCCAACTGTACAAGGTATGGAGGCACAGAGACAAATGGATACCTTTGTAGTGCGATCGGAGGGTGAAACTTTTTACTGGTACAGCCAGGACCTAGTCACGACTGGTCGAGGGGCAGTAACCAAGGAACTGATGAACATAGCCATCAGTAAAGCCCCCTCCCTTGACACTGATCGACAGCATTTGTTACACTGTACTCTATACTACTGTACCACACCAGGACCTGATAGAGAGTATGAGCAAGAACTGTTTAGAAATCGTGCAACTAGATTAGTTTTGCGTACTCTGTACTGGGATGCTGAGGGGAACAGTGTAGTTAGCTGTTCATTACCTCAAGAATTCCTTGCATTGTATAGATCAAATCGGTTGCCACATGTCAGCTTGACAAAGAACAAAAGTGTCAAATGGGCAGACTTAGGAGAAAAAGTAACAAGATGGGAAAAACAGACTGATTTAGAACTATCAGAACAAGGGATACAAAAACAAAAACTGAATTGGTTGACACAGACACATCCAGCTGTACACTTGCAATCTAGTGAGGACAGCTGATTAGCATTCTTATTAGAAGAAGAAGAAAAGGCTTTATGTGAAATTCCAACAACTCTTTGGTCAACAGGCAAGTCAGATGTAGGACTTATTCGAACAGCAGGACCAGTTACAATAACCCCAAAGTCAGCTTTCAGACCACAGAAAAGACAATACCCTTTGAGAAAGGATGCAGAAATAGGAATTAAGCCTATAATAGCAGCATTACTCAAAGAAGGAGTACTGGTAGAATCTCCTGATTCACCATGTAATACACCCCTATTTCCTGTTAAAAAAGCAAATGGGGAATGGCGGATGGTACAAGATTTACAAGCTGTAAACAATGCAGTAATACCTAGAGCACCCACGGTGCCAGACCCACATACTTTGTTAAATGATTTAGAACCACAACAGAAGTATTTCTCTGTGGTAGATATTAGCAATGCTTTCTTTTCAATACCTATACATCCTGATAGTCAATATTGGTTTGCATTTACATTTCAGGGTAAAAGGTATACGTATACTCGACTACCACAGGGATATTGTGAGAGCCCAACAATTTTTGCACAAGAAATGGCTAGCAACCTGGCAGGATTTACCCCACCGGGAGGTCGTCAAATTCTACTTTATGTAGATGATATCTTGCTAGCAGCCCCCACCCAGCAGCAATGCAGAGAGGATACTGTAGCATTATTGAAATTTTTAGCAATACAAGTCACAAAGTAAACAAAAGTAAGTTACAACTTTGGAGAAAACAAGTTAGATACTTGGGATATGTAATATCCAATGAAGGTAGAATACTAGATGAGGAAAGAAAAACAGCGATTTTGCAAGCACCCAAACCAACAAGCAAGAAAGAAATGATGTCTTTCTTAGGTACAACTAATTTTTGGCGGAGCTGGATACCAAATTATGCTTTGGAATCTGCTCCACTGACTGATTTGATATATAAGACACCAATGGCAGCACAAGATTTCTTGCAATGGACAACTGAAGCAGAAACGGCTTTCTGCAGGTTGAAGCAGTTGATAGCTTCTTCATTAGTTTTAGGACTTCCAAATTATCACAAACGATTCCTTCAGACCATAGATTGTAAGCAAGGATATATGACGTCAGTATTGACGCAACAACATGGGGACAAGCAAAGCCCCATAGCTTACTATTCATCACAGTTAGACCCAGTGGCGCGATCTTTGCCTCACTGTGTACAAGCAGTAATTGCAGCCGCAATGGCAGTACAGGCTTCGGCCTCAGTGGTGTTATTCCACCCTCTCACATTGAGAGTGCCTCATGCAGTTGCAATAATTTTACTGCAAGAGAAAATGGCATACCTTTCTCCTGCTAGACATCGTTCATGTATGACTATACTGCTGAGCCAACCTCATATGACAATTGAACGATGTACGACATTGAATCCATCAACATTACTTCCAACTCCTGCGGATGGCACACCACACAGCTGCCTGCAGGAAATTGAACAGTTAGCTTTACCTAGACAAGATCTTACAGATATGCCCTTGGATAATGCCGAGGTGACATATTACGTGGACGGCTCATGCAGAAGGGGTCCTACAGGGAAGAATCTGGTGGGATATGCAGTAGTTACAGACAATGAAATTTTAGAAGCTCATTCCTTACCACACAACTTATCTGCACAAGCAGCGGAATTGATAGCTTTGACGAGAGCATGTACTTTAGCAAAAAACAAGTGTGTGAACATATATACTGATAGTCAGTATGCTTTTTCTACAGTACATGTATTTGCACAACAATGGAAAAATAGAGGAATGATAACATCCAGTGGAAAACCTATTAATCATACGCAATTTATTTTGGAGTTATTAGAATCTATTCAGTTACCTACCAAAGTAGCTATTTGTAAATGTGTAGCTCATACAAAACAACAGGATAAGATTTCAAAAGGCAATGCATGAGCTGATGCGGCTGCAAAGCAAGCAGCCTCAGACTCAGAAACTTTATTTTTGAATGAGGAATTACAACCCTCTGAGATTTTAGATTTAGAAAAACAAAAATGAGTAAAACGAGGTGCAATTCTTGAGAATGGACTGTACATTTCCAAAGAGAAAAAAAACAATATTGCCGTCTAATTTATTTAGATATGCAGCTTTGTTGAGCCATGGGCAGAGCCATGTCTCAACAGGGGGGATGGTACAGTTAGTAAATCGAATATTCCAAACATATGGATACATAAACTACACAAAAAAATTTTGTGTAGCTTGTCATACTTGTAACAAGCATCATGCACAAGGAGCATTTAAAACCAAGCAAGGAAGTTTTCCTATACCACCATACCCGTTCCATACTATTTGTATGGATTTCATAGAATTTAATAAATGTGAAGGGAAAAAGTTTTGTTTAGTTATTGTAGACATGTTTTCTAAATGGGTAGAAGCTTTTCCAACCAAAAACCCGGATGCAGCAACAGTGGCAAAAGCCCTGTTAAAAGAAGTAATCCCTAGATTTGGCATTCCGGAGAGGATTTATAGTGACAATGGCACACATTTTGTGAATCAGATGATTCACCAGCTTGGGAGATTTTTTTGGTATCTCCTTGAATAACCATTGTGCTTACCACCCACAGTCAGCAGGACTGGTGGAAAGGTACAATGGTACCCTAAAGAACAAGTTAAGGAAGCTAGTAGAAGAGACCCAAAAGAATTGGATATACTGTCTGCCTTTAGCACTGCTGAGTATGAGAACAGTTCCAAATGCAAAGGGTTTGACTCCCTTTGAAATGATTTTTGGGAGAGCATATTATGTGCCTCAGTGGAAAGCTCTCATGCCTGCAGAGCAGGAGGCTGACAGTTCGTTAGCAGAATATATGAAGAAATTGTTAAGGAATAAATCTGTTTTGCAGTTTAACTCTTTTTCAGATAAGGAACAGACCAGACCGGTGGAAGCAGTCTTGGCCCCAGGGTCGTGGGTTTGGCTGAAAGTGATGAAAAGAAAAAACTGGGTGAGTCCAAAGTGGGAAGGTCCGTACCAGGTTCTGTTGGCAATGCCTACTGCAGTTAGAGTAGCTGAGAGGACGTCCTGGGTTCATTTGACGCATTGTAAACCGGTAAAGAACTTTCAACTTGATAAAAACTTTGAGACTGATACACAACCAGACCGAGATGGCCAAAATCAAAGCGAATAGAAGTTTAGATCAACCCCAGAGATGTTGCATAATCATTTTGTTGTGTGTACATTTATTAACTGTAATTGTGACAATTTTCTTCTTGCTGTGGTTCATCCTACACACAACCACACAAGTGAAAGTGGGAAGGCGTGATGAAACGTCTATAGACTGGCATCCAAATTTTAACATATACCTGGCCATGAAACGTGTGTATGCAGAGACTATGAACATTTCAAATTGCTGGGTTTGTACAGCTATACCAACAGCATATGGAGGACTGGTAACGTCCGCTGTCCCTTTGGGGATAAATGAGACTTGGGGGAATTTACTTTTTGACACAGGAACTGTGAGATCACAGGACAAAATAGCTTTATTTTTACCTGTCACACAAAAAGGAGTTGTATGTTTCTATAAAAATGACACCCTCCAGGTGGGCTGGAGCAATTGTAATATAACCATATCTTACCGATGTTATATTAAGAATGGTAATGGCAATACTTTTTGCAATACTAATTATGACTCGTATTTAAACTCATTGAAAACGACTATGAGTGACATTCAAAAAAATCCAGTTTTGTTTAAACAATTGTCAGTTATAGATCAGAAAATGTTTCATGCAGGGCTGATGCGTATTAGTACTAAAGTAGAAAACTGTTATTTTATTTGTGGGAAAAAGGCATATAAATGGTTACCTGAGAATTGGTCCGGCAGTTGTTTTTTGGGTTATCTGGTTTCAGCAATAAGACATACTGAAGAATTACCTTTGGGTAAGATACGGAACGTAAGAGAAACAGCTCGAAAATCTGAAGGTCCAGTTAAGAAACCTGTGAATCCAGTTGGGAAGATTGAAGCTGGTTGGAAAGACCATAATTCAGTAAAAGACAAAAGTGAATTGACTCATATGGACTTGAGTGACAGTGTTATATCCTGGGCAGGAATATTACCAGCCTATGGAGCAGTCAAATCGATCTGGGAGCTGAGGAAGTTGTCAAAACTTCTCGAAGTAATGAGTAATGCAACTTTTTCCGCCCTAGAATTGGTGACTGATGAACTGAATGCAATGAGAACTGTTGTGCTACAAAATCGGATGGCTCTTGACTTCACCCTAGCGGCAAGAGGTGGTACGTGTGCGCTTATCAAAGAAGAATGCTGTGCTTTCATCCCTGACAATCGCCACGAGATAAATAATCACCTAGAGGTAATTCAGAAAGTATCAGCCATGACTGAACCAGGCCCAAACCCACTGACGGACTTTTTCCAGAATCTGTTTGGGGGGTGGGGTTCCATCCTAATGAATATTCTGATTGCCATTTGTGTGGGTATACTCCTAATAGGGGCATGTGTTTGCTGTGGAATTCCCTGCATGAAAAGATTAATCAAAGATTTTGTTGATGTATCTGTTACTGAAACTTTCTACCAAGATATTGAAATTGAAAGACTGATTTCAGATGACGCTTTCTCTGAAGTATAGATTAAATGACTCACCTAGCTGAAAATCCTGAGTGGGAAAGGCTAGGAGATGAAATGACACTATGCATACTTCAAAATAGAATAAAAAGTATTAATAGGGGGAAAATGTTAGAAAAATATGTATTTAAATATATGTGAAATGCTAGTTTAAAGCAAGGTAGTTTATAATGCATTTTATTCTATTAATCATATAACAGAAGGGATAAATTCATGTGTAAATGCAAGTAGCTTCTGAAACTGCAGTGTGCTTTGACCCCTGACCCTGGCAGCTGCCAGCTCAGCAAGCTTAATGTTTATGCTTTTCATAAGTGATTATCTGCTGGGTCAGGAAATTAAATGTGTAAATCTTCCGCTCCTTCCTGATAAAATAACTTGTCCTTGTAAATAATTAAATCTTCCTTTCCTGATGTAGTAACTTGCCCTTGTAAGATAAAAACACAGCTGGTGGGAAAGTGAAACAGTGAACAAAGAGGTGAATTTAAAGACTGAATCTGCTATTGTATTCGAACTGATATGAGACCTTTAAGAAGTAACTTTACAGAAAGACATTATGACTGACCAGCTGGATAGCAAGGCCGTATTGTATCTAAAGGAAAAGTTTTTTTAAATGTATAGCATCAGCAAAACTTAATGAATGCAGAATTGTAAGCTAAAGTGATGTAAATGCCCTGTGACTAACCACGTCAATAAGGTGGGCACAACTTGAATGCAAACACTATAAAATATTCTGTACTTCCTGCATCATGTCAGACAAAATTCTGTACTTGTATGGTTTTTTGCCTCCTGGTGTACACTAGTAAACTTTTGAATCTGAACCTCCTGTGTATTGAATTCTGATTTTTTATTTAACAGCTACCAATATATTCTGCAATAACAGATAAAAAGTTTCTTGAAGCAGTGCAGCTTGAAAAAAACAATGTTATGTCAATAGTTAAATAAGTAGTGTTACTTTTCTATAGGGTGGGGATACCTGAAGAAACATTCTCTGACCAGAGAACCCCATTTACATCTAGCAAAATGCATACGCATTAATAGCATTTTACAGTAAAACAGTCAAGAACATCAGTGTACCACCCTCAAAATGATTGGCTGGTCAAGACTTTAATAAAATACAGAAACATATGTTAAAAAGTCACAGAACTCTCAGAACTACAGGCACAAAGATTCCTGGACTTTGTACCCTTGAACAAATAGTGAATATGGCCATTAAAGGGCCCAAGAGACTGGACCTCGTACTCACAAAAATAGGAGAATGCTGCACCCCAGTGTTTTATAGACCTTGCTAAGGTCTGGCCATAAAGATATCTCCTTTGACATCCAAATGAACTCCTTAACCCCAGTAAAACCAGTAACAGGAATTATTCCAAGGTAAAATACATTTTATTATGTGATGGTTTCTCAAAAATCAATACCATGAAAACAACATCCATCCAAAACTCCTTTTTTGAAGATGGGGTGTCACTTCAACAGAATCATCTATAGCCAAAGTTTACACCTGCAGGTAGTCACTAGATAGTTGCATGCTCCTCACTGATGGCCAATTTAGAGTGTCCAGCCCACTTAGTGCATGCCTTTGGAATGTGGAAGGAAATTGGAGCAAACCAAGTGAACTCAAGGAGGACATGCAGACTGCACAAAAGGCACCCCAGCTGAGAACTGAACTGGAGAACCTCTTGCTGTGAGGTAACAACACTGTTCACTGAACCACTGTGCCTACACCAAATTGTTCTCAGGAACTCTGTACAGCCATGTCAGTGGCTGCATAGAGGCTGTTGTACCTACCAGAAGTAAGCCTAAAATAGCCCCAGAAACAAACCCCCATGGTGGCATCCCAAATTAAACAGCATATACAACAGAAGTAAAAAATATGGCAAAAATCAGGAAGAGTAATTCATGTAAAGATAAAAAGCATTCTCATCAAACTATATAGGCAACTAAGAGGGCTAATTAGGTCAAAAAAGTCAACTGTGAGGTTAAGATAGCCTCCCAGGTTAAAGATAACCATAAAGCCTTCTTTAGCTATGTCAGAAACTTCTAGGGCAACACACAGCTATGTGATGAACTGGTGATTAATGGTGCCACATTCACCAAACCTGATAATATAGAGAACCTGTTAGTCAACAAATTCAGTTCCAACTTTATCTGTCTCTCTCCCCCAACCATCCCCCAAGAAATACTCTCAGACATAACCCCTCCAACTATAACTGGGAGCATGCACTGACTGCAATCACTAATGCCAAGGTCACATCCTCAGTGGACCCCAATAACATCTGATGATGCCTCCTGATCAATCCAAAATATGACTTATCAGGACCCCTGGAGTCTAGTCATTATTTATCTATAATCTTAAAACAGAGTTTTCACCACGAGAATGTAGGACTGCAATGGTCACACCCCCTTCATAAGGGAGGATCTCCAACACATTGTGGAAACTGCAGACTCATTAGTCTTAAAGAATTATCATGAATATTATCAACAAGTGCATAGGGGACATCCAGACATTGGATCCATTCCAGTTTGACTTCATCTAAGCAAGATCATGCTTACTGAACCTAAAGGACTTCTTTAAAAAGGTCACTAAGGCAATGGATAATGGGAAAGTGGTGCATACTGCCAGCTGTTATGGTACCCAATGAATTTCACATGGCACTGTTCAACAGAGAATAACAAGCTTCTTATTGCAAAGAGAAACATGTACATGAGGGACTAAGAAATCATGGTCCTGTCTCCTCAAACTAAAGAATACTGAATTTTTTATACTTTACTTTATTGAAAACAACATTATTTTAACAGCCATAGAACAACCACTGACCAATTAAAATGAACACTACAGCATTCATTTTGCTAACTAGGACCTTCTGCCTACTTGTTTATGAAATTCCATAGTAAGCATGAGTTTTAAATTCCAGAAATGAGCTTCCTATATAGAGCAAATTTTTGTACACTTCTTAATCTTTCAGGATTTGCTAATAGTCAGGAAGCAAAGCAACAGATACATACTGAGGAGCATTCAAGAATCCATCTTGTTATGAAAGCATATTAGAAATGAAATGTGTAGGGTAACATATTCCCTTTTCAGTTGCTCCTCATCCTTTCTCCAGCTGATGCTGTAAAACCTCACCCAAATCATATTTTTCTATGACTAGACAATGGCTACAAGTTCTAAGATGAACAGGCACTGTTTCACTTATTATCATATATTCTTCACATGCCATTTTTCTCTACCTGACTTGCACAATCTTTACACAGTTGTCTTGAAAATATAGTGTTATTAGCAATAAAACCATACCTAAATTTCGATGGAGCAAAAATATAATCTCTGAATATTGCAAATAATTTTTAAAGTACAATCTCTACTACATGTATGTTTACACTCCTCCAATCCCTTGTATAGAATCATATCTTTTATTAAAATCTTGCAACACTTAATTTACTTCTTCCACTGTGCTATGATTTTTGAACAATAGTGGTCAATGGCAATGATTCAAATTTTTTACATTTGCAATAAAACATCTTTTCAGGATTCTAATACTTTTAAAATGTAGGCTTTTACCATAAAAATATAAAGGCCTAATAATATGATTAGAATAGCCATAAACATAACAAAAAACTTTAAAATTCCTCCTCTCCATCCAGATAAAAGGTTAGTTAAACATGCCCATTGGGAACTATCAGCTTTTATGGCATGTGAAAACTTAATTCGGTGAATTTCTGAATTAGTTTTAGCTGACTACAGATGAGAATATGGACTAATAGTGTTAGCCCTAAAAAAAACATGTCAGCTTTACAAATGTCAACAAACAACATAAACACATTTAAAATACTTTCCTCCACCAAAAACACCACTGTAAAGTCATAGGTAAAGCCAAATGGCTACCTATAAAAGAAAGGTGCACATTAATCTTCACATCTCTAATGTACAAATTAATTAACAATAAAGCATTCCACTTCTTTGCAAGCCAACTTATCAAATGCAATACAGCATATAACCTAAAGTCCCAGTCCTCCCTTAACCTAAGCATTCCTCAAAACAAACTCCACTCTACCAACCACAACTTTTCAAAAATGCCCCACATCTCATCTCATCTCCTGAAGTGTTACATGATAGCTACTACCCATTAACCTCTCCCTCAAGTTCTTAACATCAAATTACTGCCTGACTTATAGCTTAATACCCCCTCAAACTCTCACATTCTCATACTCCACAGGGTCTCTATTAGATCACTGAACGCTTAGGTAAGCGAATGGTAATTAATTGACCCCATGTAAGCGAAAGCTTAAAAAAAAAACTGTCAGAAGAGCGATTTTTTTCCATGTGAAAAAAAATCGCTGTTCCAGAAAAAAAAAAGTAACCACATTAAAATATGAGATTAAGTGGGGGCTTCACCCCCCACACCCCCCAACATGGGGGGCTGTGCCACCTACACCCCCCTACTAAAATACACCAACTCCGAGACTGCAATACAGTGTTGAAAATGGCAAAATAACGAAGCGGCCAAGCAAATTCTTTCCCAGGGAAAGAATTTGCTTACATGCCACTTCGATATTTTGCAGTTGCAATTTTGTCAGTTCGACCAAGATGCATTTGAAAACTTGCGTCTTCGGTCTGCTGATAGCAGCCCCACTCCACACACACTCCCTCAGTAACCCATTCAGTCTAATCTACACCACACCTCTCCCCATATCCCCCAACTCAACAGTCTTGTCATCCCTCTCTCATTTCCCCTTTTTACTTTTGCACATACTGTACATAATCAAGTTGCTTTAATCATACATCTCAACCTCAAAATCTGGACAAAGCCATAAATGAAAGTGGAACAAAGACCCAAAAATAAGGACAATTTTTAACTATTGCTCTTACAAACTTAGAAAGTTGACAGAATAACAGGCCTTGTATTAGCATGACGTTTATGAAGGGTATGAAATCTTAAACTCAAATGTCTGTCATTATTTTCTAACTTCAATCTTTAATGATTTGCGACTAATTTGCCAGAACCCCCCCCCCCCCAATTTTATGAAAATCAGACCAAAAATATGAGGCAACAATCTGGACATTCTGCAAAAATCTGTACAGTTGATTGGTATGGCTTTAATGTATACCCTTTTCAATAATCCTACTTTTCTTCTCCTGAAATACTATACTAAAGCTTCTGGTTTAATAATATTATATAGAAATTGTGTATTGTATAATTTTTATTTTATTTTATTTTATTTAACATTTGCCTTTTCTAATATTTTTTTCTTTGCTGAAACACTAAAATGTATCTTTAATAACTGGAATACCCCCCTGGCTGCTGTGCATTCCTGGCCATAGAGTCTTTAACTCTCTTCCCATTCTCCTATCCTGCTCTAAGATTAAGGGTCTACCTGCCTGGAGAATAATGACCCCCACAAATATTACTATCCACTCATCTTTAAAACTAAATAAACTTGCCATCATAAAGTCAAAAACTCTGCTACCAAGGGAAGCAAGAAACTTCCCATTCTCCTATCCTGCTCTAAGATTAAGGGTCTACCTGCCTGGAGAATAAGGACCCCAACAAATCTTACTAGCCACTCATCCTTAAAACTAAAGAAACTTGCAATCCTAAAGTCAAAAACCCTGCTACCAAGGGAATCAAGAAAGTATGTGTTTCCCAAACCTAGCAGTAAAGTTGTAGTTTTGCTAACATAACTTCTATATGTTTTATATTAAACATATATACTAACTATTAAATACATAAATACCATTAATTATAAAGTATTAAAACTAGAGACCTAGCCAGGATACCCAGAAGCCATACCCCTCTCCACTCCTTAATAAACAAACCTGCCTGTCCCTGTGCTGCCTCCTGCAACTGTTAACACAGCCTTCCCTATGTCTACATGCGTCTGGAGCATTTCTCCCCGGGCCTCCATTGAAAACTGGCTTCGTTCCAAGTCGGACTTTCCCGGTTAACAAATGTTAAATAAAAATAAATAAAATAAAAATATAATAGCTATCTCCTATCTCTAGCTCAGCTGTAACATTATTTCCTTGTCCAGGTTGCTCCCTCTACTAGGCTTGTTTCTCACACTCCTATCTCTTCTTTCCCTCTTAGAATCTTGCAATACATATCTCTGCTGTTTAAGACTGCTCTTACATTCCCTATTCAATCCACCAATTTGCTTAATAACTGCACCCAGCTATTCCCCTTACTATCAGTAACACAGAATTTCCAGCTCTATACTTACCCTTACCCTCCTGGTAGCAACCCAGTTATCAGCAGCTCATCAGACCCTTCTTCCTTTACTTGTATCCCACTCCGTTCGCCCTGCGGGCTTACTCCGCTCCCCTACCCTGCCCCCAATTTCCACCTGCCCCACCACTCCTACATTTATTCTTCCAATCCCCCTCCCATCTTTCCTAAATAACCAATAGATACTTTTCCTCCTTACTCCACCCACTTATTGCCAGCCCACTTACTTACATTCACTCTATCCATTTCCCTAATCAATTACAGTCCCCTCCCCTTCTTACAATTCTAAGGAAATCTGTTCCTCTTCCTAAACCCTCACTCCTGTATAGCCTTTTCTCTGCTTCACAACTACATATAATCTTTCTCCCCTTGCACAACATGCCTTCCATAATCCTCCACACCCACGTGGCCCCCTGCTCCTCCTTCTTTTACTAATTCCCTTATGCTATACCACCTCATTCTCCTCCAATGCCTGCCCAATTCTACTTACAAAAACAACCTCAATACACACCAACCTTTACCCTTACTCTTACTCTCACTTCCACTCTATCTCCCCTTTCCTCTTCCAGTCTAAGCCTCAACACCTATTCCACACTAAAATCTTCTCCACCTTTGCTACAAAACAGGAACATAAACTAATCTTAGATCTTCCTAAATTCTTAGTTTTCAAATACAAATGGCTCAAGATTAACTCCTTCAACAACCTAGTCTTAGCCGGTGATATCCACCCCAACCCCGGTCCCAATACCATTATTAATATCCCCCTGTACCTCCCACCCCCTACAACTCCATAAAAATTTTCACAATTAACGCCCAGAGTCTCAACAAAAAAGTCCACCAATTTCAAGCTTGGCTAAGCCATAACCAGCCAGACATCCTAGCCATCTCTGAAACTTGGCTTAAACCCCATATGTCCGATTCAGAGATCCTGCCCCCAAGATTTCACATCCTTAGAAATGACCGATTAAATAAAAAAGATGGCGGCACTGCCTTAGTCTACTCTGACCTACTTACCTTAATTCCCCTCCAAATTCCAATTCCTCAATTCAATAACACTGAACTTACAGCTGGACTACTAAAACTGAACAAACATAAAAACATCTGCTTTATTGCTCTATATATATCTCCTGGTAACAACATCTCTATCCTCGAAGATATCCTCCACTGGGCATCTACTAAAATTAAATACGAAACCTACATTATAGGTGATGCAAATATTGACTGGAACGAGGTCAATAGTCCCCCTCCATCCATATCCATTAACCTCTATAACTTCACTCAAAAAATCTACCCTATCACCCGACCTAACAAAACAAATCCCCCTGGATCTACTATTGACTGGATCCTAGTCTCTGATCCAAATAAAATAACTCTGGCACAATTCCTGATTCCATTAGTGACCACTTCCCAACTTTCATTCAACGTGCAACTAACTCTTCTCCTCACCAGCACCAATACATTCTTACCCGCAACCTTAGTAACTTTAGCCCTACAATCTTCTCCAATATGCATAAACAAATGGACTGGCAAATTCTCAAAACCCTCCCACTTGACAGTGCTACAGACTACTTCAACTCTGTCTTCCTAGACACCCTAAATTCTGTAGCCCCACTAAGAAACAAAAGAATAAAAACTAAACAAACTATGCTCCAAACAGACAAATTGTGGAAGCTTTACCAAAACAATAACCTGCCCAATACCTTCCTTCAATACAAACAACTTCATAACCATGCAAAACAGCTAATCACTAAGGATAAAAAATCCTACTATATTAGGCTCCAGCCTAATAACAACAAAAAACCCTAAGCAGTTCTGGAAATCAATAAATTCACTTCTCAATCCTGGCTCCAAAAATAACCCCTGTCCTGACCCTAGTAAATCAGACCTTGAAATCAGCTCAGATTTTAATTCATTTTTCATAAAAACAATATCAGACCTAACCAAAACATTCCCCAACAACAACTTTCCGGTCTCTCACTTTTCCCCATCTAATTCCCCTAATAATCATTCCCTTATGTTTGACCTCAAACCTGTCTCCACTAACTTTATAAAAAACTTCTATGCAAACTTAAACCTTGCTCTAATGCTCCTGACAATATTCCCTCCTCTTTTCTAAAATGTGCTGCTGACAGTATAGCTCTCCCAATCAGTATCATTATTAACAGATCTTTAAAGGAATCATACGTCCCCAAATTCTGGCACTCAACTTATACTCTTTCTCTCCACAAAGGAGGCAAAAACACCAATATTTAAAATTTCTGCCCTATTCCACTCCTCTCACCAATCTCTAAAATCCTTGAAAAGTGTCTCCACCTCCAACTTATGCCTTTTCTAACCCAAAACAATCTTCTTACACCTACCCAACATAGCTTCTGCCCAGGCCACAACACCATAACCACCCTACTGTCTTTCCTAGAAACTGTCAATCTAGCCCGAGATTTTGGACACCTGGTCTCTACTGTATTGCTAGATTTGTCCAAAGCTTTCGATACTGTTTCTCACAAACAACTCCTCTCTCATCTGTCAAATCTTCATCTCTCACCAAGCACTTTATCCTGGTTCTCCAGCTACCTATCACATAGATCACAGTCAGTCAAATGGAAAAACTCCACCTCCCCCTTCTTAGCTACTCCTACTGATGTACCTCAGGGATCTATCCTAGGGCCAATGCTTTTTAACATCTTTATTAATAACTTTCACTCTGCAATTCCTGATGTCAATGCTTTTTAACATCTTTATTAATAACTTTCACTCTGCAATTCCTGATGCCAAAATCATTCAATACACAGATGATTCTACCTTGGTCTGCTCTGCCTCTAACTTCTCTAAATTGCTCATTAAAACCCAAACTGCTTTTTCAACCACCGAAAACTGGATGCACCAAAATCACCTCTCTCTCAATGCCAATAAATCTAAAATTTTACTGTTCCCCCCAACAAAGACTCATTCCTATAACAAAGATACTTTCAGAGTCCTGAGTCAAACCAACTCACTTATAGAAGTGGTTCCATCCGCCAAACTACTCAGCATTACTATAGATGAATACCTTAAGTCTGACATCCACATTCTGCGAAATATTAAGAGAACCCACCAAAAACTTAGTATGCTATACAGGAATAATCACTTTCTCTCACACTCTACTAGGCACACTCTGGCCACTACCTATCTTCTGCCCTCCTTACTATATGGAGCTCCTCGCCTAACCAACCTGTCCTCCTCCATCACCTCCAAACTAGAAAACTGCTATAATAAAATCTCTAAATTTGCCACCAAATCCAAACATTCCACCCATCATTGCCTTAACCTACAATCTCTGAATTGGCTAGAACTCCCAAACTACCTAAACTACCTCCAACTCATCACTGCTCATAGACTGGTATTTCACCCTTTTAAATGTCCAGCTCTAGCTAATATTCTTCCCCCTTACACCCCTAATAGAACTCTCAGATCTGAACATCAAAACTTGATAGCTATCCATAAGCCCAAACGTCCTGCTGGCCAACTCCTCCTCTCTTTCTCACTAGGTAAAAAATGGAATTCTCTCCCCTCCACTCTAAGAAATATACCAAACTCAGAAAACTTCAAAACCCAGCTTTTCAAACACCTGTCCACTAAATGGAAAGGTACCTGCCTTCACCCTACCTAAATCCACCCAACTACTTGCCCATAAAATGTTTTTGTTTCTTCTCTCCCATGTTCCTAAGCTCTCTAAATCTCCCGTAGCTTGTTTTTCTATGAATGTATCCAAGTTCTCTTCAATTCCTAGAGCTACCTACTCCTTATCACAACTGTGTAAATATCATAAATAGTTTCATACTTTAAATGTGTACTTGTAAAGGTTTTATATTTCTACTTTAAAGGTGTGTATGTAAAGTGTTTTCCCCACATACTATGCAATGAGTGTTCACATAAATGAACCTGTATAACCCTTAAGATCATCTACAATGATGTTTGTCTGACTATTGTGCAACACTGTATGTACATTTGTTGCAAATTGTTCTAGATAATGTATCTTTACATTTCTGTATTACTATATCTGTACTGTATTATGTATTTGGAGCTTTTCTCCCCAGGCCTCCACTGAAAACGGGTCCCTTGGGCCCAGTGGACTTCCCCGGTAATCAAACTGGAAATAAATAAATAAATATAGTACACTTTCTAAAATTTTCTTTTTTTGTTAAAAATGTTTTTATTGATTTTAAAACATATGAATCAATGTTCACATTAAAATATAAAATTAAAATAATAATGCATTAACATGTAATAAAACAGTAACAAAAAAACTATTTACTGAGTTGTCTACTAAGTAACTAAAAGACCAATTATTCTTGAAGCAATTATTGAATAAATAAAGCAGGTAAAAAATCCCATGTTATTAATATATTTGTATTTGTTTATTAAGCAATTATTTAAGCTTTATCCATATGTTGTAAGAGTGGTAGCTCTAGCTGTCCTTAAAACATATGAATCAATTTTTACATTAAAATATAAAATTAAAATAAAAATGCATTAACATGTAATACAAACAGTAACAAAAAAACTATTTACTGATTTGTCTACTAAGTAACTCAAAGACCAATTATTCTTGAAGCAATTATTGAATAAATAAAGCAGGTAAAAAAATCTCATGTTATTAGTATATTTACATTTGTTTATTAAGCAATTATTTAAGCTTTATCCATATGTTGTAAGAGTGGAGCTCTAGTTGTCCTCAGTTTAATTGTGAGAAGTTTGTAGTGACATATGTCAGTTGGCATATTTACAAATTTTTTCAATGTAAGTGTTTGCTCACTTTTCCAATTCTTGGTGATTGTTTTCCTAACTATTGATAGACGAATCCATAGTAATGGGTAGTTTACTCTCTTTACACAATCAGATATTGGTGTATTAAACAAAATTAATGATTCGGTAAATGTAAATCTATCATTAAATAAGGATTGCAGAAAAACACTGACTTTATCCTAAAACTGTTTGATAACTATGCAGTTGATAAACATATGTTTCCAATCTGCTTTGCCCCATGCTTTACATCTCCAACACAATATTTTCTTCATCTATATCAATTCAACTCCCTCAGGTATTGTAAATATTTTATGCATGGACTTCCATGTAAATAATCTCCATTTTAAAGAAGAAGTAGTTTACTAAGAAGACATCAGGATATTTTTGTCTTCTTTGCTAGGTTCTTAACTATTTATAGTTTTGAAGTAGTCACACTAGCTTTCATTCATATATTGCTCCATCTTTTTACTGGTTTTATATATTTTAGATAAGAGATCTTTTCCAGTTATTTCATGACTTACTAATGTTGTCATTAAATCAATTAATTGTGGGACATTATTTTTTACTGATGGTTGCATTACGTTTATCTTGTTTTCTATTGTGTATCTACAGTTTTGTATATCTAATCACATATCTTTGTCCAAATTGAATGTAATAATTATATACTCTGTGTTTTGTATTTTGCTTCCATCCATTAATTGGTGCCAATAAATTAGATTATTTTCTTTAAGCTTATGTATTGTTTTTAAATTAAAAGTACATAGCTTATTTTGTGTAAATGCTGTTTGAAACATTAAGAATAACCATGTTTTTTGTACATATTTTACCACAGATTTTTGTAAATATAATATCTAAATATCTTTAACATTGAAGTGGTATACAGTATATAGAATTAAACTTAATATTTCTATTTTCCAAAATGTAATGTTTTAATACTCATAGAAAATTATTATTTATTATATCACTTTGTTATGTGAAATGTATCTGATTTAAGTCCAAACATATGCTCTTTTGAATGTCTTTCCATTTTGAACTATAATTTTTATTTAACCATAAGAGAATTGTTTTTGTGATTGATGATATTGAGTATGATTCGAATTCTGGCATGTCCAGTCTCTTATATGGTGACTTAATCTAGTCTTGGTCTGTTAGGACACCAAAAAAAATTAAGTATTAAACATTTTAATTCTCTGATGAGGTTTCTAAATGGGGTAGTGTTAAGGATTGTATTAAGTATAGAATTTTGGAGAGTATAACCATTTTTATTACAGAGAGCCTTTCCTCCATTGTAAATGTAAACTTATTTCATTTGTTATTAAGTGTGTTAATATTGACTAAGTTATTTTACAATTATCTTCTATTGTGTTTTTAATATTTTCTTTTAAAGTTATTCCAAGATATATAATGCTACCATCTTCTTCTACATACTTAGAAAATCTCTCTTCCATATCATTAACATTTTCATTTATCAGTATTTTTTTCTTTTGTTTTGTTTTTATTAAAAGTAAATCCATTTTTTTTTTCTGAAATGTCTTTACTGCATTAAACATTGCTTTAAGAGAGTTTCTATTGTCATGTAATGTCAAAAGGAATATCATCTGCAAATAGCTGTATTTTGGAGTTTATTATTTATCTGTATTCCTTTAATATCTATCATTGATCTTATAAAATTTGCTAAAGGCTCTATAATTATAGTAAATAATGGTGGTGAGAATGGGCAACCCTGTTTTGTCCCCTTAGTAATTGGAATTGACTCTGATTGAAAAGAACCATTTTTTTATGTAAGCCACATAATTATTATAAAGTAAATCAATAAGCTGTGAAAAACATGCTGAAAATTTGTATTTCTCTAGCCCCATCAATAAGTAATTCCAGTTTACAGTGTCAAACATGCTATTTATATCCAAGCTTAACAAGGTCAATTCTTGTTTTTTTTTTTTTTTTTTTTTCTATTTACATAGTCTGTTACGGATAAAACTCTTGTAATGTTGTCATATGTATATATTTATTTCTGTTTATTATAAATCCTGTTTGATCATCTTTAATCAAGCTTGGCAAAAAAATTGTCATCTAGCAGCATGTATAGCCATAACAATTTTATAATCAATATTTAAAAGTGAAATTGGTCTATATGAGATGCATTCTGTTGGGTTTTTATCAGATTTTAATATTGGAGAAATATATGTGTATTTCCAGGACAGCGGTACTTTTGTTAAGTCTTTAACTAATATGATAACTTTATGTAAAATGTTTAGAGCTTCTTTTTGCATTATTTTATATAATTATGGTATTATGCCATCATTACCAGGTACTTTGTTTGGTTTTAATTTCTTAATTTGACTTTTAATCTTGGCCAGTTGTATGAGTTTAGCTATTATTTTCTTTTGATCTTCTGTTAGTCTATTTCTAATATGTTTTTAATGAATGTTTTAATTAAATCTTGGGAGTCCATTGTTACCCATTCTTGATTAACTTTATTAAAGTGGGATCTAAATATCTTTAAGAATTCATCTATATCTGTTACCCTTTTTTTAGATCCTGGCAAATATATTTCTTTAATATGATTAGAGTTATTAATTAATTTGGCTTTGGTGGCCTATTTGTGCATAAATTTAGGATTTGTAGAATAATTAATTAACTTGCTCTTTTCTAAGTTTATTATAGTTTTATGATTTAAAATGTATAAATACTTTGTTTCAATTTATATTTTATCAATCTATCCTGTCATTTTGATTGTTCTGCTGTAGTTTATCATTGTTTTGTATTTCTATCATATACTTATCCCATTGTTTTTTAAATGCATACCAATATTTTTTATTTTTCCATTCATATAGGCTTTAAGAGCATCCCGCACATATATTTCAGATACATTTTCTGTATAATTAATTTCTAAAAATGTTTGAATTTCTTTGTTATAAAAACCTTTAAAATCCTTTAAGTTTGTTATATATGCTGGTATCCTTTTTATAGAAATCGTTTTATTGATGTTTAGCTTTAATTCAAAAGCTATAGTGTTATAGTCTGAAAGTGGGTATGACATTGTCTTTATATTGCTCAAGTTAGATATTAAATTACTTGAAATGTATGCTCTATCTATTCTTGAATAAGATCTGTGCCTATGAGAAAAGTAAGTGTAATAAAGAGAACCCAAGTCTGAGAAGTCATTTATATCTTTAATTTGAATTAAATCCATATTTTTTCATGTCTTTTGCTGATGTTGATATTCTTCTGTTCTTTACAGCATTAGACTCTTCATCACTTATTATGCAACTATAATTTCATGTCACAATAATGTTTCCCTTTGAGTAATGTATTAATTTTTCTAACTGGAATTTGAGTTTTTACACCAATCCCTGGAATCCAGTAAACATTTATAAGGGAGTATAAAATTCCATTAAATTTAATAACTACTAAACAGAAAGTGTTTTTGTCATCTTTATATTCACTTATTATAATAGGTAAAGATAATTTATTTTTCCATAATATGGCCACCCCTCTTTTTTTATGTTTATATTGAGAGCACTTGTAGGAAAATAATCTGTAGCATGTGCAAGTTTAGAAATTTATTTTGATTACTTCTCTTACAACCATTATTTAGACTATTTATATTAATAGAGATACATTTTAATCGTGTCATATCATATCCATTGGTAAATAGAGAACAGTTTTCTAACTTTCAGAAGTATTAATTTTGACATACCACTCATATAAAATGTACTGCCTATTTATCATCTTAAATTTAATCATGTTTGTAAAAGTAAGTATATTGGAATTCATAAGACTTGTAGACACCCATAAAAACAATATGTTAAATTGACGTTTAAACAAAAAAAAGCTTTACTGCTCCTTTCCTCCACCTCCACGGAGTCTAGAACTCCTAGCTTGCATAGAGAAGCTATCCAAACTTACCCTTTTATCTACCCAATCAAAGAAAGAAAAATAAAGCTCAAAACCTTGCTTGCTATTTAGTAAAATTATGAATAAAGAAAACTCCATTTACTGTTAAGTTACAACATAAAAAAATCTACTATTTCTGTCATACAGACTATACAATTTGTTAACTTCATGAAGTGTCTCTGTTTAAAGTTCTAGTTTAAATAATTCTGTAATCAATCAAATGTTAAGTGCAGCAATGAGCATCCAAATATTTTGATTACAAATAAAAAAATATATACAACGTAAATAACACCTTATTTCATTTTCTATTCATTTCTCAGGCACTTTAGTTATGAAATGTATCTGTTCTGTTTTGTTTTTTTCTGATAAATACATGCACATCTTTAATATTTACTTATATTTACAAACATACACATGCATTTGTCTATAATTATTATGTAACAAAAAATATAATATCTCATGAAGTGGCAATTATATATTTAATACTTGCTTCTTGAAATTTCTGATTAAGAATTTGAAAACAAAAAGTGTAGTAACTAAAATTGATTTTTCTTATTATCTTCCACATACTAATTTTCCCTTTCTTCAATTACTTTCAAAAAGTCTGTTTGTTCAAAACAACATATATAATGACTACTTAGTAAGTAAATTTATGTATGTCTGAAATACAGAGAATTATTACATCTATAAACAAAGTAAAAATGATGTTTTGTCACATAGTTTTATACAACACATATATAATTTTTTTAACAATTTCTACTAAGGATGTCTGCATATTTTTGAAGGTAGTCTCCATGAGTAGTGACAAACTGCTGTAAGTGTACCAACCTTCCAAAGCCACCCAAAACACCCCCACTTCAACATTCTTGCCAAAGACAATACCATCATCTCTTCATCAGAACACACAAAATTACTTGGTGTGGAAATAAACAACAAACTTAGATTTGATACGCACATATCTCTCACAATAAAAAAAGTTCACAAGAAACTTGGTGCATTATATCGAAGCCGCCAATTCCTAACCAAGGTGGCTAGAATCTCTATAGCCAATTCCCAGCTAATCTCCACCCTACTCTATGCATCCCCCATACTTACCAACCTTAGACAGACAGACCTACACAAGCTGGATGCTTGTTACAACAAAATTGCTAAATTTGCCACTGGAACCTCCTACTGCAGCCATATTGTATCTCCCTTAAAGAACTAAACTGGCTAGAACTCCCACAACTCCTTCACTTTAATCAACTCACCCTTGCTCATAAACTTATTAACCACCCCCTTAACATCCCTTCACTTCAAACCCTTCTCCAACCCTATCACCCTATCACCCTACTAGGCCCCTAAGATCAAGCAACAGAAATATACTCACTGTTATCAAACCCAAAAACTCAGCAGGAGAAGCCTTATTTTCATGTACCATATCTAAACTTTGGAACAATCTCCCACCCTTTATAACTACGTTACCTTCCAGCAGCCTTTTCAAGACTGCACTCAAATTCCACTTAAATTTGCACTGGCTTTGTCCTTGTTCTAATCCAGACTAACACCTCCATCCTTACCCCCCATCTAGACTCTTAACCCAACTATACTACTGCCACTTATAACCACAGTCAGAAATAGCTAGTTGTCTTTACATACGTTAACATCTTGTCTGACAACTTTGTTACTAATAGTATAAATGACAAGAAACTGTCTTAACTTGCAACATTTTCTGTATATACTGTTGATAATCAATATCTTGTTATTGTGTTAAAGCCAACAACCTGTAATGTTGTTTACTATTGCTGCAACTTTGTATCTCTATCATGTACATGATGTGAAGCTTTTCTCCCTGGCATCCGCTAAAAAAGGACCTGCATCCAGTCAGAATTTCCCGGTAAACAAATGTAAATAAATAAATAAAATAAATAAATATACATATTATAAATAATACCCTTCTTTCAAATATGATAAAATCATCAGTGCATTAGTTATCAGTCTTTATTACTAATGTTAGCTATGTATGAAGGTTTGACATTTCTCTTTGCATGGTGTCAACAAGATATGGCAATGTAAAAGTTGTCTAGAAATTCACATTGTATGAGACAAAACCTCTAAATAACTATGAATTTCAAGATTACATATGAAAACTAACGGTAAATGAAGTATCAGACATACAAACAATCTCACTGTTATTGAATAGGACTCTGTTCTCATTACAGTAGACACGTAAAGTTTTTTGATTCTCTAAACATTAAGATAATTCCATGTCACTTTTTTATGAGCTTAGTTATAATAGTCAATATATTTATATCCTATTATTATAATTTCATTTTACAAGAAGAATATTTATACCTCTATAAATGTTATTATTGAATGAACTCTTCTTACTGATGATTTGTGTGTACATGCAGTCAACTTGTAATACTACTATGACTGGTAGTGTATTCTTGCATTTCCTTCCTGTTGTATTCTCCTTGGTAAAATTCTGCAGTATTTACTCCATAGGTTTAGTCAGAACTGAGCATGGGCTGAGTAATTGATATGAAAAATGACCTTAGTATCCTATGCAAATAACTCATAATTGATATATCAAACAAATCTACCCCACCATCAACATGACTAATTGTTGAGGGATAGTAAAAGTTCCTTGTGTATGTGGTATTTCTCATATTTGTTCCCAATTCCCTGTCTTTGAGCAATTGTTCTTCCATTATATTTTGGCCTTGTCCCCACTTCTTTTGCAGGAAGGTTAAGAATTAAGCTCATATAATGGTTATAATGTGTTAACTTTAACTTAAGAATAGCTCTTCTGATAAGTCAAAATATTTTATTAAGACTTAAACTCAAGACTGTTTCTCAGGGTGAGGTTCACCTGTACAGCATGTGAATGATAACCATTTTATTGTTATGAATTAGATGTAAAGGGCTATTTGACTACTATACTTGATTAATTACAAATTATCATCATAGGTATACATCAGCATATATTTGCTACAAAAGCTTTCGACAATAATTCTACAATTAATAAAGTGCATGCTGGACTTAACCACAGTCTGCATTTCTTAGTGAATCTGTCTTAAGAGATTTCATTTTCTTTTCTCATACTCTTTTTCTCAACTTTCTAAAATCACTCATAAATAACATTAGTGAGTCTATATAAATTAATGTGCTATAACAAAACATCAGTTAGTATTCATTGCACTGTTTCTTTTTAATTGTTTTCCTCCTCTTCTCCTTTGCACTAGAATGTTTACAGTATATACTTTCCATAAGCCAACACTCCTATATGAATATTCATGTGAACAAGTAAGACATTATTTATTTATTTATTTATTTATTTAATTAATTTATTTATTTAATTGTTTATTTTCATTCTACATTTTTTCACCAATACAGCCCAACTAGGCTTAAATCCCATTTTCATCGGCGACCCGAGAAGAAAAGTTCCAGAAGGATTACTAATGTTTGCATATGTTTTTCATAAAATACAACCAAGTGCTAAGAGCTCGGCAGGATTTCTGTGTGTATTGTCATTACACATCTGAGATGTCAATGCAAGAAAACTAAGTGTTTTTTTTCTAAAATAAATCTAAGGTATAATTTTTTAAAGCTTTGTATCGCATATCTTTATCCTGCAACTCAAATAAAACCCCTAGAAATATAAATATATTTTTTAAATTGTTTAAGATCATGACTTCTGCCCCCTCGAGGTGTAGTGCTACGTTCAGCTGTCACACATCTCTTTAAAATACATCATCCAGCCTATTCATTTAAAATACATCATCCAGCCTATTCATTTATCTTTATAACAGATCGCTCACAATCTCGGCGAGAAATCAAGAGCTGTGTCTGGACTAAATATCCACCAGTAAGTGCTCAAGCTATGTTTTCCTTTTTTCCTTTGCAGGTCTGTGTGTATGCATGAAAAATCAACTCGTCTGACCCATGAATCATAGTACCTTGACTACTACAAACTCGCCTGCCTCCCAAATATTTGCTGCAACCACCAATCTTAATTTTAACTTTTAAATTTACTATTTCTCAAACTGGAATGCTCCATTTTTATTCCACATGTAACAGAAACCATAACTTAATTTCAGTTATTGAAAAGTAAACAACGTTAAGCTTCCTAAAGATCAGCACCATCACCACCTTAGTCAGTCAAAACAGCAATGAAAGAGTAACAATGAGGGGAAAAGAAGGAATGAAAAAAAAAACACTTTTTTCTTCTTTTCCTAACAGGTTTTAAGCTACTTAACCCTGTACTTTATAACAGGAGATGACTATCTATATTTTTCTCTTCCATCCTTCCCTCTCATTTAATATATGTAATATAATATAATAATATATGTTATTGCACATGCATATCATTGCCCTTCCATTCATACTTTAACAAAGAATTTAAATTAATGACATCTTATACACTTTGATTACCTACCCTGTATACCAGACTAACTAAACAATGTTTAGAAAAGACAAGAAATGTGTATGCTTTCTTTTTTGTAATTGTTAATCTTGCTTTAAATTCAAATAGTTTATGCTTCAGAAATTAATAATATATAACCAATGAATTATGAATACATATAATATAGTATATAACAATGAGTTATTTTTTCTCTTATCTCATTCCACCATCTACACATTAATGTAATATAGCAGAAAAAAATATTATTCTCTTGTGCCAGTTATACTTTTATGTTATTCATATGTGTATTAAATCCAAATCTATTTTATATTGTTTGTATATGATTCCATATGCCTGTGTATATAATCAAGAACCATATATTTGAGCATGTATTAATTAATCTTATACTATGAGTTTAAATAAAAAAAGATATTAGTTTGACACTAATTACCTTGTTTTATGGTGTATCCAGGCCTCCTTTTAAACTATATGCTTTATAACAAGAATTATTTATAATTAGCAGTAATCTGTTTGTTAATCAGACAAAAAGACTATTAAATTATTTAAAAAAGCGATTTTTCCTTTAGTTTCTGATTTTTGCATTTGTTTTCCATGTATATTTTTCTGCCTGTCTTTTCAAAGAGCTGTTACTCCAATCCATATCCTCTACCTGGTCAATTAAGTTTTTTTGTCTTTAGAAAAGTTATGGCATTGTCTAAGTCATGAAATATTTTAATGTCATCTGAAAGAAAAATCTTAAGCCTGATTGGGAATAACAGGTGCACCTTGATCTGTTTCTTCTTTAATATTTTAATCAAAGGAAGAAAGTGTTTTCTTTTTGTCATTACAGAAGATGAGCAGTCATTGTCAAACCTTTTTGTTCTGTCCCCTAGTTTAATGGGAGATTTTACCTAGGCAGTTTTTAAAATTAGTTGTTTGTCCTGTGAAGTAAAAACTTAAGAATAATAGAACTCATTTGTGGATTATTTCTACTTGCAGCAGGGGTAGTCAGAGATCTGTGTGCTATTTCAATTCTATAAGGAATTGCTTCCGGTAAATCAAGAACTTTAGGTAACCAAGATGCTAAAAGTTTGTCATATTACCATCTTCTATCTTATCAGGTAAGCCAAAGATGTGTATATTATTCTTCCAAGACCTATTTTCCAAGTTGTCTATTTTTTCTAAGAGTAAAATTTTTTGTCTTAATAGGAATTCTGTGTTGTTTTCTTCCTCTACTAGTCTCCCTTCTGTGTCATTTAGTGACACTTCTCTTCCTGATATTTGAGCTTTCTGTTGGTTTACATATTCTTGTATTTGTTCCATTTGCTTGGAACATTTTTCCATAACGTTGTCCAGCTTGTTGTCTATATTGTCCATTTTCAGTGAAAGCTATTGCATAATCTGAAAGTCCTTTCTCATAAGAGAATTCTGACAGTTCAGTTTTATGTGACT
This sequence comes from Protopterus annectens, assembly GCF_019279795.1. Classification (NCBI taxonomy): domain Eukaryota; kingdom Metazoa; phylum Chordata; order Ceratodontiformes; family Protopteridae; genus Protopterus; species Protopterus annectens. The sequence goes on along the minus strand of NC_056735.1, from coordinate 616,866,642 downwards.
CATTTTCTTTTCCAGTGAAGAACCTTCTGAGCATTTGTTTGACAGGAAAATCATTTTAAAAGTAGAATATTTTTTGCAATTATCTTCCAGAATGGTTCAAAATAATAGTATTGAGTCAAAAATTCCAAATAAGAAAACTTAGAAATATAATTTCCTTTCAGAAAATAAATAAAATAGCAGAGAACAGGAAAACTGCTGTTAGCCTGTCAGCATTCCAGCTGGGACCTTTCTAAATTGTTCTGACTACAATGCTTTTAGATTGTACCACAACTGATGTTAACTATTGTTGCTCACCTGTATTGATCACCTGAGCCAAGTCTGAAAACAGTTTAGATGGGTGAATGGTTTTCTCCAGCTAATAAAGCATACATTAAATTAAAATTAAAATATAAATCAATAAATACAAATATGTTGGCAGTTTGGAGGAGGTGTACAATTTAGGATTAAGTCACATAGTATAGCTGCTCAGTGTTATGTAGCATGCACTAAAATATCCACCATAGCTCTAAACTAAGCATTATGTTATTCATGAAAGTGACTGTCCATATATATATATATATATATATATATCTATATATATATATATATATATATATATATATATATATATATATATGTATATATACACCCAGTTGGTATGTATGGTAATTGGTAAGTATGCAGAGAACTTAAAAGGGCATAGTATTTATACTGCAGGATTGCAAAATATAGTTACTGTCTATACATATGGGCTATTCACACAGATAATACTGGGAAATGAAAACTTTTTTTTCTTAAAAATGAATCATTTTGATTATGACTATGATGCTTGCGTGTGTGTGTGTGTGTGTGTGTGTGTGTGTGTGTGTGTGTGTGTGTGTGTGTGTGTGAGAAAGAGAGAGAGATAGACAGAGTCAACTAATTCTTGATGAGCGAAAGAAAAGGGTATTTGATTTTGTCTCTCTGGCAAACTGGATTTTTCTTTATGCTTTGCCAATGTGTATATTAAAGCAAATAAAATGTGGATTTGATGCTTAAAAAAATTCATATTTAGAAGTACTGATACGTTACTAAACTTGTTAGCATTATTAAAGTCAGTTCTTAAGATCCAAACTAGTGGAAAAGAGGATAACTTTCCAGCTGTCATTTTGGGTATACAGATTTTACTGCACATTTAAGAAATGAATGACCATTTAGTAGAGGATTGAGGAGTTACTAACTTTTATACCTTTTATGGATATAATTTATTTATTTATTTATTTATATTTGTTGACCGGGAGTGTCCGACTGGACATAGGTCCGTTTTCAGTGGAGTCCCGGGGAGAAAAGCTCCACAGTTAAAATAAACAGACAGTAGTTACATTGGATTACATAGCGATTAACAATTTACATAGCAATTACTTACAACATATTTACAGATGAAGAACATAGTACATCAGTAGACAACTAGAATCTTTATCTGTGAAGTACATAACAGACATTAACAAATGTTACAAGAAGAAGTTCCTGCTGTATAATAAGTACTGGCTTATGAGCATCTGAGCTTGCTATAATCAAGGTAGTTAGTGGAATGGAAAGAAAGGTAGTGGTTGGATGGGGAGGGTGATATTAGAGTGGAAGTTGCAAGGGCATAGCCAGCATGTTTTTAGGTGCGCTTTTAGTAAAGTTTTGAAGTGGGTGCATGATGATATGGAGGTAATTGTGGGTGGAAGGGAGTTCCATAATTTGGCTATGGTGCAAGAGAATAGTGCTTCACCAGCAGAGTTATTGGCTTTAGTGATCTGCAAGTGATTTTTGTTGCTGGATCTTAGTGGTCTGGTGGTGTGATAGGGTTGGAGGAGATTCTGGAGGGATGGGACATTTAGTGGATGATTTACTAGTTTGTGGGCAAGTGAGAGTTGATACCATTGAAGGAGGTGAGGGAGTTCAAGCCAGCCCAGTTCAGCAAGTGAGAGACAGTGGTGACTACGGTAGGATGCCCCTGTGGCGAATTTGGCGATTTTGTTGTAGCAGGTCTTTAGCTTGTTTAAATCGCATTGCCTTAGGTTGGTATATATTGGACAGGCATAAAGTAGGGTGTAGATAAGGTGGGAATTTGCTATTGAAATATTTGCTGCTTTGGTGAGAAGTTGCTTATTTCTGTATAGCGCTCCTAGTTTATTGTGGACTTTTTTTATGGTCAAGGATATGTGAATGTCAAATTTTAGTTTATTGTCTATTTCCACTCCTAGCAATTTGGTGTGTTCAGTTGGGTATATAGTGGTGTTGCTTTTGCTGTGATGTTAAAGTGAGAGTTGTTTTGAGTATGTTTGATGGGTTGGAAGATGAGTAGTTTAGTTTTGTTTAGGTTGAGTATTAATCGGGCATCGGATAACCAAGTTTCAATAGAGGAAAAGACTTCCTGTGTGACTTTTTGCAGTTTGGGTAGGGACTGGGCTGAGCAGTTGGTTGAGTCATCTGCGTATTGTATGAGTGTGCCATGTTTGGTGGCAGAGGCTAGATTATTGGTGAAAACAGAGAAGAGTAGGGTTCCAAGGATGGATCCTTGGGGAACCCCTATGGAGACAGGTAGTTGGGGAGATATGTCATTCTGCCATACAGCGGATTGTTGGCGGTCAGACAGGTAACTCTGAAACCAGTTGGTGACCGATTGTGAGAAGGATAGGTTATTGAGGACAGAGATAAGTTGTTTGTGTGGGACCATGTCAAATGCTTTAGATAGGTCTGGGAAAGTAGCAGAGGAGAGATAGCCATTGTTTTTATGCTGAAGGATAGTGTTACTAAAGGAGAGTAAGGCAGTGGTGGTGCTATGGTTTGGTCGGAAACCATGCTGAGTATTGGAAAGGAGGTTGTTAGTAAGGAGGTAGTCTGAGACCTGAGAGTGTATGCATCTCTCTAGTATTTTGGAGAGTGGAGAGAGAATAGCTATGGGGCGGTAATTGGTTAGTTCTGTGGAGGGTCTGCCTTTGTGGAGGGGAATTATATGCGATACTTTCCACAGTGTGGGAACGTAACTTTCTGACAGAGATAGGTTAATCAAGATGGATACTGGGTAGGCCAGAGCATCAGCTGCGATTTGTAGGTATTCACCTGGGAGGTTGTCTGCTGCTAATCTGGTGGGCTTAAGTTTAGTTAAGAGTTTTTTTATGTTGGAGGTAGGTACAGGAGAAAAAGAGAAGGCAGTGGGGAGATTACTAGTTGAAGGTGTGGGTTGGAGGGGAGGGGGGTTATGTTGTTTAGCTAGTGATAGTATGGTTTGTGTGAAGTGTGTGTTGAATGAGGTAGCAATATTTTCTGAGGAGTGAGGGATGTTAGGAGGTGGGGTACTGACTTTACCTGGGTGGAGGATGGAGTTTATGGAGGACCAGAATTGTTTGGGGCTGTGTTGAGAGGAGTCTAGGGCAGACTGGTAGTATTGTAATTTGTCCTGTTTTATTAGCTTTTTGACTCTATTGTGTAGTTCTAGGAATTTCTGTCTAGGTGAGGTGGTTTTGGTTTTGCGCCAGTGCTCCCAGGCTTTATCCCTGTTTTTCATTTCTGACTTAGTGGTTTTCTGTAGCCATGGGGAGGGTTGTGTTTTGATTCTGGAAAGTCTTATGGGGGCATGGTAATTAAGGATGCTCAGGAAGGTAGTATTAAAAAATTCAACTGCATCATCAAGGCTGAGGTACTTTAGAGGATGCCAGTTGCATTCTTTGAGGGATGAGATGAATGTGAGTGGGTTAAAGTTTATTTTTTTACATATTTGATGGTAGATGACAGGTTTAGCTTGGTATAGGTATTTTGTGAGTAGGAATGTTAGGGAGTGATCACTGAGGCTATCTGATAAGCAGCCTGTTATATATGACTGGGGGCTCTTACTGACGAGTATCCAGTTCAGGGTAGTGTGCTTGCTGGAGTTTTTATTTATCCTGGTTGGTGACTGGACTAGTTGGGTGAAGCCATGAAGGTTTACATGATGGGTTGGATGGTTGCCAGAACAGGATTGCCAGTCAATATTGAAATCACCTAAAATGATAGTTTCTTGGGGGAGATGGTGGGTAGACCAGCTGAGGAGGTTTTCTAGTGGAGGGATGTTTTGGCCAGGTGGGAAGTAGCATCCAATTATGTTGATGGTTTTGTTTTGGTTTATTTTGAGGTTGGTATATATTATTTCTTCACTGCCTATTTGTGGAGCTGATGATTTTAAGATCTGGATGTTTAGATGCTGTTTAAATATTATAGCTACACCTCCTCCTTTCTTGTTTTGCCTGTCTACTCTTAGTATGCCATAACCTGTAGGGAGTATTTGCTCACTGGTAATGTGAGGTTTTAGCCAGGTTTCTGTCAGGATGACTATATCTGGGGAGTACAAGTCTATGGTGGCATGGAGTTCATGGACTTTGTTGGATATACTTCTAATATTTAAGCTTAGTAGAAGGAAGTCACTTGGCTTTCTATTGGCTGTAATATGGGAGAAGTTGTGGTTTCTAGTCTGATTATGAGGATTGGGGTTGGAGATGGTAGGGCCAGGGTTGGGGTGGATATCTCCACTTAGGGCTAGTTTAGATATGCATGAGGTTATTAGTTTTCTCAGTTTTTGAATGTGTTTGTTTATAAGGGAAACTTTATGATTGCGCTCTTTGGATAATAGCTTTGGTGGGAGGGTTACTGTGTAAAGTTGTAGGGATGCTTTATGCTTGAGTAATATAGTTGGTAGAATATGTGGGCGGTGCAAAGGGATGTTTCTTGAGTTGGTGGGAGGGGAGCTGAGTGAGGGTGAGACATGAGTGGTGGTGTGAGTAGTAGTACAGTGGTAGTGGTTGAGTGGGGGAATGATGGAGCTTTGGTAGGATGTAAGATATGCAAGGAGAGTGCATGCTGTGAGCATAGGTAAGGTATGCTAAAATAGCTAAAATATTATAAAGGTTTCATATTATAGTCTGCCATAACAAACTGTTGCTGTCTCACCCAGTCACAGCCTTGTGAATGGAGCACATGTGCTGAAGCACTGTCTTGCTGTTCATCAGCCTCATGATTGTGGGAAAGCAGGGCATAAACAATTTTCTTTGTGTTAGTCCCAGAACCCTTCTGGTTCTTGAAAGTAACTAGTAAAGAATCAGCATCTTAGCCAGTGTATATGTACTTTAGAAAAGAAAAACAGTGCAGGGGTAATGACTATGTTACAAAGACCTGTGCTAGAGTATGGCCTATCTTTTTAGTCAATCTCTTTAATGCGAAATAATAAAACTTTGGATGTATTAGAGAAATATGAAAATATAAGTTTAGCAAACAAAGTATCTAACCTACTGCAGAAGTAAACTGTCCTTATATCTATGTTTTGTAAATGTAGTAAGCTGAGTTTTGATATCCTTTTAATATGTTGAGCCAGAACTAGCAGGTGGTCATTAGACTGCCTAAAAATCACTTTTTTTGAGAATTAATGCACTGACAAGAGAAACATATTTATACTATATAATGGGCCTCCTTAACTCAAAGCTCATTGATAAGCATCAAATTTGTGTCATTGCTGAACAATGTACCTGTTAAACTATCACTGTTAAGACAGAGCATACCTCTCAACTCTTAGTGCAAAAAATCTAAACAAAGCCTAACAAAATGGGGGGACAAAGGGCAGAAAATAGAGACAGATTTTAAATATTGCTCTTAAATAGTTAGAATGTTGCAGGGTTTTGTTAACATACATTGAAGGATTTGAACTCTGAAACTCAACTGTATGTCATTTGGCGACTTCAGCCTCAGATCATCTCAGTGATTTGCCAGTAAATCACAAATTCTATGAGGAACACACCATCAATATGAGACAAAAATCTGGACATTCTGCAAAAATCTGGACAGCTGAGAGGTATGTAAAGAAAGGTGGCATCTAATAATATCATAGTAACTAAATGTTTTACACATAAATCCTTGCTGCTCTGGTGTGAGGCACTTGGACTCTAAACCAGTAAGAAAATCTGTGTCTGTAAAGGACCATACATAATACATGTTATATTCTTGTAGAGACTGAACGACTATGATATACGGTACAGAAATCCCCTTCTTTGATGTTACAGCTCATGCATGATGCTCTGATCTTCTCCCTAGCCAAACCACTTGGCCCCAGTATACTGGCATCAGGGTTCCTACTCCAGGCCACCAGTTTACAAACAAGTTACAAGAAGCAAATGTGAAAAAGTGGAGACAGCATGAACTGCACTGAGTTGTAAGATGATATGGATCACTCCTTTTCTTTGCTGCACTAGAAAATTAAAAAAAAAACATTATAGGAATAAATGCCTGAAATTTATGGAAGACTTGTGAAATATGTGTCAATGTAACTCATGGCTTGTTTACAGACATCAGTCATGGCATTGACTATCTAAACCTAAGGAATCACTTTCTACAGTTCTCGTATGTTACTCACTTTCAACACTTTTCTATGGCTTATAATGCTTCAGATGGTCTTAATGCTATCTTAAACTGTAGTATCTCTGCCTGAGCCAGCAGCATATATTGCTTCCCTTTTCAAAATATTTCTTTACAATGTTCTGATGGACTTAAGTGAG
>NC_056735.1:616722618-616855118 GCF_019279795.1 Protopterus annectens | reverse complement strand
GGAGGGCATAGGATGTTCCTGCAAGGATACAGATGCACACACATCAACCCTTTTACATGGGGGTAAGGGTTGACTAGAAAGACCGACATGGCTGTCTATATGTTGACCATGCCATGAACTGCTCTTGCCTTGATGATAAGAAATGAATGGACAGTAGTGGCTAGAGGGTCAGCTATCACTATAGCCAGAAAATAAAGAAAGAAAAAAAAATATGTGTGTCTGTGTATGTGCATATACATATGTATGTGTGTGTGTATGTGTGTGTATTGATGGGAACCTGATAATAACATTGAGCGAGCTTTAAAATTGCAACACCAAAAAATGTATTTTCTGTTGCATTGCATTGCATTGATACTGTTTCACACAGCTAGTGGTGGAATTCATTTGGTATGACTAACACTGAGATGTAGAGCTATCGGCTGGAGATGAAGAAAATAGATCTCTGTTCCATATATTTTCAAATAAACCTAGTTCACAGGCAGTGTGTTCTATCTCAATATGTGGCTCTAAGTGCAGTGTCACATAACTTCTTTTTCTTAAACTCTGTACATCTGCATCAGCCACTATGGCAGAATTCATATAGACACAGTACTGGCTACACTTCAACAAAGCAATCAGGCTAGATCAGTATTAAAGTGGTTGTAAGTTGCCAGTTGCATTTAGGTGAGAAACACCTGTCTCCCAAGAAATAGAGTAGAAATTGTAAATTTACAGAAAAGACAGATAGCTAGACCACCAGATAAATGACACTTAGACGTGCTCTGCATATGACCTATAGAGTCACTCATCAAGGGCCTGTCAGGCATAGCGACTGGTGATGTATAAGTCCATTTTTCAAACAATTTGCAAACATGAATTATTCATCAGTAGCAATCATGGCTACATTGTGAAGAATGTTTGCAAGGTTGTCCTAAACTCTTCATGATGCTGAAACTTAGAGTATTGTACAGCTTCAGAATAAGCAATAGTTTATGCAAGAATGGGTAGCAACTTGATAAAAGCAATGAGATGGCACTGAGTTTGACTGTAGATACTGCTGTAGAGAATGATAAATATGAAATAAGTTGAATAAAAAGAGAGGAAGCACTGTCAGTGCTGAATGTAGTTGTGTACTGCAACTGAACTGCAGCAATACTGGATAAAGTCCTCAGGTCTGTTAGTATACAAAAATAGGATGCCTGATCATTATTCAGGTGACTTAAGATTGATTAGTGGCCCAGTCACATGTTAGGACTGGTGCTGAGGAAGGGGTTAGCCTACTTGTCTTTCTTTTTTGGAGGGTAGACTGCATGTTTGGGCACTCACTAAAGGTAATGAATTCCCTAACGGACAGCATAAAAACTTATCCCAGTACCTTGTCCATTAAAGCTTACATCAGTTGTGGAAGCAAGAGAGCTTGTGTTAATGCTCACAGCCTGTCTTCCTTGGGTGAATCTAATTAGACAAAAGGAAGGTTCGAGGGCATAAAAATGCTATTCTACTGAGCTTGCCAGTAGCACTCCAAATGCCTGACTCTCACCTTGATTTGGAATGAATGGGCTGACAGGATCTCACCTACAATGGGGCAAATGGTTCTGTAGAATAGTCTTTAAGAAGAAGTTGATCATCCAAGGAGGAATGCCCATAAATAGTGTATAAAAATATTTAGCAAACAAAATACAGATGTATTGGGTAGATTGCAAAAAAAAAATAGGATAATAATTCTTACTTTCAGGCATCACCACAGAAGCTGTTACCCTGAAAGTTATTCCCAAAGTTGTGGATCAGTGATGAACCTCACAAGCTGAAGTACTGTATGGGAGAAGGATTAAATACATAGAGTGACTATCCTTTTCTGAAAGGGGTGCTGAGACAGTAAATAAAGTGAGTATCCTTTTCTGAAAGTGGTGCTGGGACAGTATTTACTCCTCTAGCAACTTCCAGGGGAAAATGTGGATAATAGACTTTTCACGTTTAAGGAGGGATAGTGAACATGAATGAAAATTAGAAGAATGGATGGGGTACCACTGTATGTGGCAGATAAAATAACATTACGGCCTAATAGTTACACAACAATCTTATTCTCAGTCCGAGTCAAGAGGTCACCTTTCCTGACCCCACATGAGACACATGTATCAATGCTCATAAAATGCATATTCTCCAAAGTGTAACATCCTTAACATTCAGGCCACTGATAAGTTGTCTTATTGTGTTTGGTTGTAGTGGAGGTTGACTTGACAAAGCATTAAGGAGAGTTGGGAAGTTGACACTAATCGATTGTGACTGGTATTTTGGCTCAAGCACTCTGCATATAGTAGGAGGTACTTGATAAATGAACACAAGGGAACAGAAAAGAATACAAATAAAGAAAAATAAACAGTAATCCTTCAATACCTTTCTGTGAAGTTGTCAAACTCCTCACAAATAATGATTTGCGACTCAAATTCTAACATTACTTCTGGTCTTTTATCTTCTATTTTTTCTTTGCACTGATTGGTATGTCTGTATATTACTAAACAAAATTTACTTTGCCTGTTGAACTTACTAGAATGCAGAATGTGCAATACTGAAAATAAGATTTTCCTTTAAATGACTGGTAAGCTCATGTCATAATATTGCAAAATAAAGCTAAAATGAAAATGTGGTGTTCCAAAGCAAAACAATAAAACTGCAAAGCAGCGATTCTTTGCCCACTGTGTACATATAAACACTCAAAATATTCTACTTCTAGACTACAGCATTGGTTTTAGTAATACGAGGTTAACAGAGCAGCAGTACTTCTATGACAAATACGATGCATAACTTGATTGCGAGTTTATCAAGTTGGACAATAACCCCCCACCCATAAACTATAATCTAGATCAAATATATTGCCTATCTACAATAAACCTTGTGCAACTTCACATTTTATATGCACTGAAGGACTATTTACTTAAACTTCCCATTACATAGTTTCTTATTGCATTGTTTATACATCTTTAACCAGTTGTGATGCATTTCAGCATCACTGCAAGCAAAAATTTGGCACTGACATATGCTTGTTTTGCTATGCTTTGTCTTCATAACTGAAAGGGTTTTGTCTTCTAATGCTAGTCTCAACAATTATGTATTCACTGTCTCTTATCCTATAATGGCTTCTGCCATCCAATCTGAATCAGTTCATGACTGAGAAAACCCCAGTGTAGTACCGGGCAGGAATATTCCCAAGTCTGAGAATAAAGCATTTTAAGTATGGGTTGCCCTGCAATCAAATGTAACAGGCAGCAGTTTGGGAGCTGAGGGTAATGCTGTAAAAGAGGGACTTGTTACATTGCCTGAGCTAAGACAATGAATATGCTTCCATTTTGTTACTTTTCTTCTCACTTGAGCCTGATAATACTGCAGTGCAGAGTACCTACCTCCAATCTCCATCTCTTACTGTATTGCCAGGACCCTCTCTCCAAATTGAGAAGGAAATCATCTAATAAACACTCAGTATCTTCCTTCTTCACAAGTTGTGTTTTATTCAAGTGTATATTTAATGAAAAGTCCTCATGTGAAAAAGTTCTAAATCAAAGCTATTAATACTATAACCAGATGTGCTGCACTTCTCCTTTGGCCTTGCATAATTACCTGCATTTTGTGAGAAACCCAACAAAGTGGTCTAAAGTCCCTTCTTTACAGTAGTACACAGTGAACTCTTGTTTCATCAGCAGGCTGGTTCCTCATCTAGTACATATAAGCACCTGTATTTGTTGATGCTATAGTATTCAAGTAGCTGAAATAGTTCCAGCATTCTCAGCTTTTATTTTACAAGAAAGACTGCCAATATTCAGAAAGTCGCACTTTGTATTGGACCAGGGGGAGCTTTGTATGAGGACAAAGTGCTCTTCTAGCAACAATAATGCAAAATATATATAAAAAAAAATTAGTAATTGCAGAACTTTATTCAAATATTTTAATCTCTGTAGCACAACATGTCACTTCAGCTATTTGCCTTTTAGAATGCTGTGCTATGACGATTAGGAGGCTAAAATTTTCACAGCTCTTAATTATTCTTTTTATTTATTTATTTATTTATTTCTGGGAGTGTGTGTGTGTGTGTGTGTGTGTGTGTGTGTGTGTGTGTGTGTGTGTGTGTGTGTGCAGAAATTGATAGGCAGGGACAGAGGTAATTTGAGCTGAGCTAGAGGAAGTTCTGTGGTTGAGATGGAAATCCCATTTTATAGAATGCAATCATCACTTTCTCCTCTATAGAAATGCTGTTCTACAGATCCTAGAATATTTAATAGGTAGTTCCTGTGTGGAATACAAAATACAAGTAGTGTTTCTCATTTGTGCTGATTAAGCACAAATACATGTTGACAATAAAAGAGCAGCAGGCCTAACAGCACTGTCTGTATGCTGCAAATGGTCCCAGAAAGCAAGCATACATATTTCAACTACACTCCTTTAAACCAATATTAATGTAATGCTTATCTATTATCTGAGTTCCATGCTCATGAACAGTGTCGGCTACACAAAAGTTATCATACTCAAATTTGATGTTGGAATATCTGAAGTCTGAGGTTTCTCTTCCCACACAAAGTGCATGGATTCATTTTTCTAATTGTGATATTACTCAGATTACATATTAAACTGAGGCTTCATCAGCCTGAGATGTTCATACAGGTAAATGAGAGAAATCCTGGAATGCTTGTCGAAGAGTACGGGTATTTTGTTGAAAATATTTACAAAATAAAAGAGATTTGGCATTTTATTTCAGTAATAGATTCATTAATAAATGTTAGAATGTCAACCCTGTACTTCAACTGCTATAACTAAAATATACCCCAGGATTTAATAAAGTTTACACAGAGCTCATCTCCATGTAAGCATAGTGGCAAGGCTTGAACACAATGTTTGGAGCCTGTGTGATCCAGTAAACAAGGCTGGCAGTGTGCACAAGCCTCACAGCACTATTCCAGTGCAGACATGATGGAATAATGCAAATCACCTCATTTGCTGGTGAAAACCATGCAAATTAGGTGAATTTGTGATCCAGGAAGCAGACAGGCACTAGTGTTGGAATCGTATCTGCCGCAGAAATGTATGCGGTTAGTAACTGCATACATTACCACAAAAATAAAAACAGGGGCATGACAGCTTAAATGAAAGCATGCATTATGTTCATTAGGCATGCTAATGGCCAAAACTATGGCCATTGGCATGCCAAATAATTGTAAAACTATAAAAATAAAAGTTTTTTTTTTAACAGATATGGTCCGTTTAAGCGGAGAGCAGCAGCATGCAAACAAGGATCGTGAAAAAATGATAAAAAAGTGGGGAAAATGCAAGAAAAGGATATTTATAATTTTACCATTATATTGGCCAGCATGCAGACTCATAACAATGACAGGTAGCAGTGGTTGCTAAGGACATAGACTCTAGGATAGTGGTGTAACTATGGTATAAGCCAGTAGGGGTATGTAAATGAGCTAAGTTTATTGAATAGCAAAATGGGAGACTGTGTCCACGGGTACCTAACCCTGTACAAGCTATAATGTTGTGCTGTAGGCCGAAGAAGCAGCTGACATGAAAAGGGGGTGTGTCATGCTTGTTTTAAGCACCCCCTTTTCATGTCAGCTGCTTGAAAAGGGGGTGTGTCATGCTTGGTTTAAGCACATTGGAGGTCTGCAGCTTCTATTTGCACTCAGCTAAGCACAGCTAAGCAAGGGGATGTGTCTGAGGCTGCTTAGCTGTGCTTAGCTGATTTTAGAAATACTGAGCATGTTCATGTCCAGGAGAGGGCCTTTTCTGCTCAGCAATGTTGACACTAGATGAAGCAATTTGTGTGGCGTGCTGTGGGGCTTAAAAGGGGAGGAAATGGGGGAAAAAGGCACTAGCAGAATAACGGCAATCAACTACAAATAAGTAATAAGGCCTCTGCCACTCACGGTGGCCCATTCAAAGCCATCAGTTTTAGAGCTGGCAGGTGGTCATGGGGCTTAAAAGGGGGGAAATATTAAAAAAAGGGGGAAATAGCAGAATAAAGGCAAGCAAGTACAATTCACTAATAAGGCCTCTGCCACTCACAGTGGCCAATTCAAAGCCATCAGTAATATAGCTGGCAGCTGGAAAGTATCATAGTCAGCCAATTACACAGGCAGGATCTGCAGCCCACCAGTATAAAGTATGCAAATCCCCCTTCAGTCTGTTTTTCCCCACAAACTCTCCAGCATTGGAGTACATACTTGGGAATTTTAACTGACAAAATGATAGGGGCTGCTGCTACTTTGCTACATCTCTATGTGCTTCAGCCTGAGGGCAGTGATTAGGATGATGCTGACAACCAGCCCAGACTGAGAAGGAGAAGAGTATTCAGACCCAGGGTAACCTTTCAGGGGCCACATGAGCTGAACATAGTAGAGTGTTACAGGGTGGACAGGGACATACTTCAGCAACTTACCGAGCTCTGCCTGTCTCACCTCTGATCCAGATCCAACAGAGGGGAACCCATCCCAGTCAAAACAAAGGTATGTGTAGCCTTAAGAATACTAGCTACAGGTACTTTCCAAGACCTACCGTGGACATCATGGGGGTCTCACAGGCATCTGCATCCAAGGTACTCCACCAGTTCCTGGATGCCATGCTACTACATGCCAGTGAGCACATTTATTTCCCCACCACCCCTGAGGAGAGGACCAGCAATATACATCTCTTCCACCATGTAGAAAACTACCCAGAGGTGCTGGGTGCCATAGACTGCACCCATGTCCACACCAAAGCACCACCTGGTGAAGAGGGTAGAGTCTACATCAACTGCAAGGGCTTTCACTCCATCAACTGCCAGGTCGTGTGCAATGCCCAAGGCATTGTCATCAATGTGTGTGCTGGCAGCTCTGGCAGTTATCATGGCTCCCACATCTGGCATGCCTCACAGCTGTAACAGGCATTTGCCAGGGGGGACATCCCATACAGCCATCTCATGGGAGATGCTGGCTATGCACTGGAACTGTGGATGATGACACCCATCAGAAATGGACACATACACACACACACTGAAGAACGCCATAATGAGGCACATGCACAAACTAGAAATATCATACAATATGTGTTTGGGCTGCTCAAGTCATGGTTCTGTTGCCTTGACATATCCGGAGGAACCCTGCAGTACTCTCCAGTCACATGTGCACACATGTTCATAGTATCTGCCATGCTACACAATAGGATTCTGCAGAAACAGCTGCCACAGGAACAGCACAGGGAAGGGGGACACAGCTCCGCATCATTTCCAAGGTCCCCACAGGCACAGCAGGACTTGGAGGAGAAACCTCCTGAGCCTCTACCTGTGGGCAGATGTAGATGTGCCCAGAACACCCTGGCCTTGGCAAAGAGGCAATGCATAACACATACACTGACACCCTAGGAATCCAGGGACTGACACCGCTCTCCGACTCACACACACAGTAAAAAGGATGCCACACACATCACAGTAGTTGTACCTTACCATGTATTGGCTGTGTATTGCATGAATCCGACACAGGTAGCCCTCAAGCACTGTCCTCACAACTGATGCAGGCACAAGGTAAGTCATTTGTCTTAACAAAAACTTAATGCTGTATTATGTTGTGCTAGCATATCTATGGTATTGTTGCATGTGGCCTACATGGATAGCAGCCGGCACCAGACAGCTATGTGAGACAACAGGAAATGTCCACCAAATGCTGGCTTACCAGAATATGCAGTAGTCCTTTAGGTGACAAAACTCACTGCAGTATATGTGGGGGGACTAACAAACTGCGGGGTCATAAGTCACATGCATGGATGTGAATGTTGGAGTCCCATACACACCTCTCAGCTGCTCACAGCAAGTCAGCTGTACAAAGTCAGAAAGAAATGTGTGGCAAAGGTCCACAAATAGGGGCAATGATGAAATATAACACTTAAAAACTTACACACTGATATCACAGCAGGTCTTGCATTTGCCTTAAGTCTCCAAAGGGTAAGAAGTCTGAAACTCAAATGGCTGCCATAACTCTCTAACCTTTGGTCTCTAGTGATATGCCAGTATTCTCCAAGACAAGCATAATAGTATGCTAAATTAATCCAAAATGTCAAGCAAACATCTGCACAGTCTGTTGAAATGCGTACAGTTGAGAAGTATGCCCCCCTCCCCCCAACACACCTGTCTTCCCATAGAAATGCAGGAACATTTATGTTTGTAGGGTAATAGCAACAGAGCACACGTTCCCAGGTCTGTCCCAATCAACTTTCTAATTTGTAGCATGTCCACAATATGCAGGGGTCAGTGAGCTCTGTATATTCATGCCTGATACTGTCAGGAAATAGGTAGCACTTATTGTTGGCTGTTGTGGCTTAGTACTGTAAGTATAGTACTGTGGTTGACAGGGTCATTGTTTCAAGACCGTCCATGCAAACTATGTTGCATGTCAGCTACACCTATGGTAGGAGTAGTCCAGAAGTCAATATGCATTACTGGAGGAAAGCTGGACCATTCAGGGACAGGGAGACACACATCTGGACAGTACACAGCTGGCAGTAACCTACATAGTGCCTAGTAGGACAGCAGGTATCTGAAAGACAGTGTAGTGCCAGGTTATAAATGGCTGCTTCCTTACTGTGTCAGTATTGACAACAAGTCAATGGGCCCCAGCCATACCCCTGGAAAGCCAGGGTGTCACTGAAGGACTACAGGTATGCCTTGTATATCTGTTCTGCTTGTCATAACATTGCATCTGGCTGCCAAACTACTTGCAAAACAATAAAGGTTGATGTTAAAACATCAATGGCAGACAGGGGGGAAGCAGACAACATGCCCATAACAAAAAGCAAGCTAATACCAAAATGTTCTCCCAACTGTCTAGGTTTGGCAGAGCAATATTAACACCCTGTCCCCATGTGTGGGCCTGAGTCTGACTGTTATATATGGGCCTGTTCAGATGTCATTCTGTGATGGTTTGACAGCTATGGCCCACATGTAGCCTTATAATAACATTGCAACACAAACTCTCTGTGGATCACAACAGATGTAGGGGTGCAATGATGGACAACCTGCTAAACAGGTTCTGTTCTTCTGACTTCTACATCTCAAAAAATGACTACAACCTTCAATGGGAAGGTATCAGTAGCTATGCACCACCCCCCAGGGGATGCAGACAAAATATGCTGAACAGTATGCCAGTGTAGTATACAAGTACCTGTACAACTGCATGGACTCAGCCATACCCAACACAAGTAAAACCTGTTTCTCAAGGAGACACAAACTTATGTGGTGGACATCCTCTATGAACCGGCTTTACAACAAAAGGAAGCAACTGTTGTCCAATGGTAAAAAGGCACAAATTCCCATTTGGAAAAACTCCCTCCATAGGCTCAGCAACCAAAGTAGATCATTAGTGAAATCCTCCACAGCTAATTATTAATCGAAGCTAGCCTCTGAAAGGCTAACCACAAAGCCTTTTTCAGTTAGGTCAGAAACCTCCATGGCTAAGGCCATGTCTCTTCTGAATTACTTCTTAATGGTGCCACTTACACTGATCCTGTTGACTTTGCCAATCTGCTAGCAGATAGGTCCAATACAAACATCACCCCCCTGTAAGGCACATTCCACATCCACAATACTTGCCCTGCACCTCGCATCTCTGTACATCAAGTGTTAAAGTCTCTATCCAAGCCAAACAACACAGCTGCCATGGGATCTGATAGTATCCCAGGCTGTATTCTGCAACATCTCCAGCAAGAACTAGCCCTGCCATTGAGCACCCTACTCAACCATAGCCAAAGTACAGGCTTCATTCCAGAAGTGTGGAGAGCTGCCATTGACATCCCTTTGCATAAAAGTGCCACCACTACTTACCCTGGAAACTATCGCCCATTAGCTTGACAAGTCTGATCTGTAAGGATATGGAGCATATTATTATGCACCTCATAGGCAAGGGCATAGACAATCACCAAACACTTGACTCCACCCAGGTCGGATTCGTCAAGGGCAGATCTTGCCTGTTGAACCTGGTTGACCTCTTTGAGACATTCAACAAGACACTGGATGAGGGAAAGTCACTACACACAGCTTAACTTGACTTAGCCAAAGCCTTTGACACAATTCCCCACTTGGGCATCATTGAAAAGTTGACAGAACTTGGTGTCACTGCCTATGTCATCATGTGGGTGGCCAACTGGCTCACTGATAGGAACCACAAGGTCAAAATTGGTGCCACTACCTCTGATAGCAGACCTGTCACTACTGGTGTCCACCAGGGATCTGTCCTGGGACCCATATTGTTTGCTATCTACGTCTCAGAGATCCAGGAAAAGACAAAAGGCCTGTGGCTGACTACGTTTGTGGACAACTGTAATTTAGTGCTGTCATTGACTCCCCAGATGATGTTAACATAGTTTAAGAGGTTCTCACAACACCAAATGACTGGTGCCAAACTCATGGCCTAAAGTTAAATGCAAAACAGTGTATTATCATACCATTCATCAAAAACACAACCCTTACTGATTACCACATCAGCGGCCACCCCCTAAGCACACAACCTGTGCTCAGAGACCTGGGTACACAAGTCAACAACATTGTCACATTTGACCATCATGTAGTGGCAATGGTCAGAAAAGACTTTTACTTGGTACCTGTCATAAGTAAAGGGATCGCATACAGAAAAAAGGAGGTTATTACCTCTCTGTACTCCCACCTCATTAAGCCAATAATTGAGTACAACAGCATGTTTGGTATGTACCTCTCCAAACACCTGCACCAACTGGAAAGGGCACAGAAATATGTCACAAACAGAATCCATGGCCCCCAACACTTGTCCTATGTGGACAGGCTCAAATCAGCCTCACTCTACTCTGTATCATACAGATTTCTCAGCGGTGACCTTTGTCTCACCTACAAGGCGATCTCAGACCCTGCTCTAGTACAGATACTCCGTATCCGTAAGTCTAACTCCTCGCATAGTAGTCATTCAAAAGTCTTATACCTAATATGTTACATTAACAAACCCTCCTGGAGAGACAGATTTGTCTCCCACAGGCTACCTCCCCATACATATCAAACAAAGTATGTCGCCGATCCTCTTAAAGCACAACCTTAATGAGTGGCTGGCCAACCAAACATTTGTCCCAGGGGGTGCCACCTGTGCCCCTCATTAACAGGGCTGACAGCTACTGATTGTGATGTATTTTCTGGGGATATACTCTGGGATAGGCTTGTAAGGGCCCCAGAGCCATTAGCCTAGTGATCTCCTGTGATCCTGTGAACAGGTACACTCAGAGGTGTGAAGTTCATAACCCTGCATGTGATGTTATGACGTCTACCCCAGTCACACCAGACATACAAATACATAGCAGCAACCATGGACAAAGCCTGTAATTGCACTACAGAAGGACAAATAGACACATATAAGGGGAAGGGGACCCACTGGCCAGAAATATGAAGAATGTGCACACCAGAACAAATTGTGCAGTAACATAGGTTCCCTGCACTGTATGCAGTCAGTAAACATCCCCCACAGCTACACAACACACACCCACATATGTGGTAGTCCTCAACAAATACAAACCCAAACAAAGGACACCTCAGAGCTGAACACATATAAGAACTCTACAAACCTCCAAACAACATACCAGGCATAGTCCACACAGCATTGTCAGGCAACCAGTAAGGCCCAACCATAAACCCAACATATTACTCCACAGGAGACTCTATTGTGAGACACACAAATGTGCCTCTCACCAGGCTACATAAGGAGACTGTAATGGTTACCTGTTTGCCAGGTGCCATCATCTGCCATATCACACATGCACTGAAGTCTCTCCACAACAGGTACTGTTATGAGTGTGTTCCAGTACATGTTGGTGTGAATGACTTCAGACATACCTCCCTGGACTATAGGAAGACAGACATGATTGAGCATGCTGAATATGTGTCCCATGTAGCTGTGTCCCCAGGCTTAAGCAGTATTCTACCATCACCCAGAATGATGCCTCAATACAATCAAAAAATGATTGACATTAATGAGTGGCTTACTTTCTGGTGTTGTCCCAGGGTGATCCAGTGACTGACAGCCAGGGAACATACGAGTGACAGACCACGCTGCTTTGCTACAGATGGCCTGCATATGTCTCACTAGGGATTCAGGCTTCTGGCAAAAGCCCTTGCCTCCCCCATAATGGCTGTTTTAGGGAAAGTCATACGGTTGATACTACCAACATGAAACTCACATCAAAATGCAAATTAAAGGTCATGCTGCTAAACTCTAGGAGTCTAAACATGAAAATGCACTCATTGCAAGCATTCTTAACCCTGGAGGATGCTGACATTTGTGCACTCACATAAACCTGGCCCACAGCTGTGAAGAGCAAACCATCCTTACCTGGTCACTCATCCTACTTCACAGCCAGACCCCAAAATGTGGCCAGAAAAGCCAAAGGAGGTGGACTGTAAATATAATATGAAACAAACACACACCTTTAGGCTGGTCCAATAGTCTGATGCACACAAGAGACTCCAGCAAAAATATAACCGTTAACAAGACCCCTATTCAGATTATAGACAGCTACAGGCCAACATATTCCACTCAGGATGGCCACTCCACCTATCAGTCCCTCTACAAATCTATCAAGTTTTAATCCTTTACCCTGATCCTGGGTGACGTTAATTACCCAACCATAGATTGGAAATACCAACCATGCCAGAACAGAAATGCACAGAGATTCCCCCATGTTCTCAATGGTAAATCTTTGGAAAGCTACTTGATACCCCCACAAGATATGATACATATGTTGGAAGTGGTAGTAACCAACATGAGTAACCACTGCAGCACCCCTATGGAATCACCCTCCCTGGCCAGATCTGACATAAAAACAGTCATGTTCGATATCACCATCTCCCCTGACTACCCTTTAGTTATGGTAAAATAGGATTGTCTCCCTAGCTGATCACAACCACCTGAGGGATGGTATAAACAGCTGCACAGCCCCCTCCCCCACTAGAGGAACAGGCACAAATGTTCAAATGTACAACAAAGTACTATACCAGCATATATATAGATACATGGAATCAGGAATTCATGACAGGACAACATTATCCTTCACAAGGGAGAGTACACCTGTATGTAAACATCTGTGATAAAGGAACTATATAACAAAAGGATAGCATTTGCTGTCCAGGACCAAGAAGGAGCAGGTGCACAATTGGAAGCAATCGTTCCTTAGCCTGAACAAACAACTAACAGCAGTACTGAAATCCTCTAAAGGCAATTCCGACACCAAATTACCCACATCTAAGACAGACAATCAGAAGGCCTTCTTCAAATATGTCTGCAGTCTCAAAGAAAGCTCCCAGATCTGTTTAGAACTGGTGGTCAAGGACAGAGCATACATAAAAGCTGTGGATATAGCCAATCTACTGGCTGAAAGATTCAGCAGAAATGCATCCCATCTGCCATCAGTAAAGCAGGACATCCCCAGTACCTGCCCACCCACCCCTTATCAATACAGAACAGAGTATCATTGCCTTCTCAAGGGCAAAAAGACAGCCTGTATGAGACCTGAATACATCAGAGGCTGCATCCTACATGAACTCAGGCATGAACTGGTAGCACCATTAGGCACCCTAGTCAACCAAAGCCTGAGTACTGGCTTTACCCCAGCTGAGTGGAGGACAGCCACTGTCATCCCTTTACACAAAAGTGGGTATCTCATCCAAGGTCAAAGAGGTCATAAGATCCATGTATCCTACCCTTATAAGGCCAATTATTGTGTACAACCCCACCTCCTTCGGCATGTACCTCACAAAGCACATGAAGCAGCTGGAGAGACCACAGAGGTGCCTCACCAGAAGAATCTAGCCCCTCAAACACATACCATACACAGATAGGCTAAAAGCACTGTCCCTCTACTCAGTTCCATACAGACTCCTCAGAGATGACCTCTGTCTGCCATACAAAGCAATCCAGATCCTGCCTTGATGGGATTGCTGCACATCTGCAAGTCAAGTCCCACTCAAGCAACCTGTAGGAGCAGCATCAGCCTTGTCTGTGATATCAGTAGGACTTGGTATGACAGATATGTGTCCCACAGACTACCCCATCTGTGGAATACACTCCCTGTCCACATCAACTGAATACGTCAATACCCCTTGTGAAGTGCACCCTGGATAACTGTGTGGGAAACAGAAAATACAGTCCTGTGATTCTACCTTTGTCCCTGCTGTACAGGGGCTCTGGGTGCTGACATGTCTTAACATGGGTTACACTCTCATCTGCTAGTGTTATAAGGGCTTCAGGGCCAATGCCATAGTAACCTCCTTTTAATCTATGAGCCTATAAACAAATGTATGTCAGTGGCTCAACATATAACTCTATACTGCTCTGCCACTGACATACCAGGAAATCACAGTGCTATGTAGAATATACCATACATATTATGGAAATCTCTGTTCAGTACAATGCACTCTGTACCCACATTAGGATATGACTTTTAAGTTAAGAAGGCTACCACACAGCCAGGAGATCACTAGCCAGTATATGACTGAGGTTCTGGACTGTCTACACAGCTTAATCAGCCAATTGGCTGTAGCCACACCTCTTAACTGGCTGAATTTGGCCAGAATGTCTATACTTTGGCTTATAATTTTCATCTGCTCATCATAAATCTTGCATGTCTCTGGTAAATTATTGTGATGATCTGAGGATTTATGTCAGTAAGTAATGACACACATTTCAGTGTCAGATGTCATATATGTCAGAAAATGTCTGCCAAAACAAACCCTGTTACTCTATCAACTTTCTAAGTCTATAAGAGCAATATTTAAAAAATCTCCCTGTGTTTGGGCCATTATCCACCCATTTTGGCAGGCTATGCCAGAGTTCTTGCACTAACAGGTTGACAGGTATGGCTGTAGCACACAAAACCCTGGGCCAGAGCATAGATATCTCTGGAATGGACTCACACTCTTACTATAGAAGGTCATACTGGGCATGCTCCTACACTTATAGAATTACAGCCCATGTCTAAGCCCACATTGGACTATACAACTGTATTGTGCAGATATGTCTTTGCAGACAGGCAGCTATGTACACCTTAATTGTCTCTACCCACACACATCACACAGGATTACCCCCACCTATCTCTAGATGGCTCATATGTGCAATAGCTGCATCCTTGGAGTGTGATACGCACACACACATATATATATATATATATATATATATATATATATATATATATATATATATACATATATATATATATATATATATATGTGTGTGTGTGTGTGTGTGTGTGTGTGTGTGTGTGTGCAGTAACTGAGCACTCCAGCACTACTGGGCTACAACTCATACCACACATTTCGGCCACAGAACATGGACCGAAACACAAAAGGAGGGGGTGTATCCATATTCATCAAGGATACGCACACCTCTAGGTTAGTGGCGCAGCATGATACTTATGTGCAACTAACATCGGGCAAATCTGCAATGCAAATTGTGCCCTGCTACAGATCACCCTCCATGACCCAGGACCACCACTCCACCTTTCTGGAGACACTGGAAAACATGAAGGTCCTACCGAACACCCTAATCTTGGGAGATTTCAATTACCCTACCATTAACTGGGAAAACTACTTGAGTACAAACTCCCAGGCTCAGCGCTTCCTGGAATTTATCAACTCAAATGCCCTGGATCAGCTGGTAAACTCCTCTACCAGAGGACAAAACATATTGGACCTGGTCATCACCAAACATGGGCGACGGGTGCTCCATACTGGAGGTCAACCCCTCACTGGTTAGATCAGACCATAAACTAATCACCCAGGATGTCCACACCCCACCACCACCCCCAACCAAGGAAACCACAGTGAAAAACCTTTCTAAAGCAAACTTCACCTTACTTAAGGCAGAGGTGGTAAGTTTCACAGCCCCCATGCTAAAAGATAACACTACCCAAGATGCAGAATCCTTTACAATTGCAGTCTATGAGCACCTACAAGGATGCATGGATCGTGCCATCCCTAGCAAAACCAAGAATCACTCCCCTAAGAGAAGGAAACCAGTCTGGTGGACCGCTGCCATAAACAGGTTATACAACAAAAGTAGGAAACTAGTTCAGAAAAAAAGCAAATCCCAAGAAGGAAAGACATCCCTGATCAGTATCAGTAAGAAACTAAGGTCCCTCATAAAATCATCCAAGGCTATCTTTGAAAGAAAAATAGCTAAGGATTCGAAAGATAACCACAAAGCCTTCTTTAGCTATGTCAAGACTCTAAGTGGCAACTTGCAGATATGCTCTGAGATAATGCAAAATAGCACAAAATATACTGAACCTACTGATATTGCCAACATAATAGCAGATAGATTCAGTGCAAACTTCACGTTCCTCTCACCTTCAAAAGGGCCCACAACAATACCGGAAAAGTGTAGTGTCCGGGAAATCACAGAAGCACATGTGAAAACAGCCCTTTCAAAAGCCAAAAACACAGCATCAATGGGGCCAGATGGTGGCCCAGGCTGTGTCTTGCACGAACTACAGAACGAACTAACCCCCCACCTAAACACGCTGTTCAACCTCAGCCTCTCCACAGGCTACATGCCCATAGAATGGTGCACAGCAATGGTTGTTCCACTCCACAAAGGAGGGGCCATAACTGACCCTGGTAACTATTGCCCCATAAGCCTGACTAGCCTGGTCTCCAAGGCTATGGAGCGCATCATCATGGAACTCATTAACAAAGACATTAGGAACCTCCAAACACTTGACCCAACCCAGTTTGGCTTTGTTAAGGGAAGATCATGCCTAAAAACCTGGTTGACTTCTTCGAGACAGTTACCAAGGCCATAGATGAGGGAAAGGTGGTTCACACAGCCTACCTTGATCTCGCCAAGGCGTTCGACACCATTCCTCACTCGGGTATTATAGAAAAACTCACCAGCCTGAACATAAACCCCTACGCCACAAGATGGGTTGCCAACTGGCTTACAGACAGAACTCACACGGTAAGAATAGCGGGCTCCAGGTCTGACTCTAAACCAGTCACAAGTGGTGTCCCGCAAGGCTCAGTTCTGGGACCCCTACTGTTCGTCATATATTTCTCAGAAGTACAGGCAAACACAGGAGGACTATGGCTAACCAAGTTTGCCGATGACTGCAAACTGGGAGCCATAATTGACTCTCCGGCTGACACAGACATCCTCTAAAAAGGCCTTACCGACACCTAGTGTCAAAGTCATGGCCTCAAGCTAAATGCCAAAAAATGCATAATCATCCCGTTTGGGAAAAACAAAACACCCATGAATTACCACATAGGCGACAGCCCCCTTAATACAGAAGAGGTAATAAGAGATCTGGGGACCCAGGTAGATAGTAATCTCTCCTTTGGCAATCATATTGCCAAAGTAGTTAGAAAATCCTTCTATGTGGCCCATCTAATTACTAAGGGGTTCACATCTAGAAAAAAAGAGGTTATAGTGCCCCTCTACTCGTCACTCATCAGACCCATCATAGAGTACAATGCCCCATTTGGGATGTACCTCACAAGACACTTCTAACAGCTTGAAAGACCACAAAAGCACCTCACCAAGAGGATTACTAGCCTCAAACATATGTCCTATGCAGCCTGACTGAAAAAACTCCGACTGTACTCAGTGGCATATCTCTTACTCAGAGGTGATCTCTGCCTGACTTACAAAGCCATGTCCAACTCAGAATTGATGGACATGCTCCACCTAAAGAAATCCAAGTCACTGCAAGCCATGTGCTCTAGTGAGCTAAACCTCGCCACAAAAACAAATAGAACATGCTGGAGGGATAGATTCCTGTCACAGAGACTCCCCATGCTTTGGAACAAAATTCCTAACTACATTAGGCAGAGCCCCTCACTAACACTCTTCAACAGAAGCCTTGACGAGTGGATGGGTAACAGAAAGTATACCCCTAGGATCACTTCATTGGCTCTGCTTGACAGAGGCTCAGTTAATTAATCAATGGGGCGGCAAAAGCCAACACACTCTGGCTAGGCTTATAAATGCCCTCGGACAGATAGCCTAGTGCCTACCTATGAACCTATGAACATATATATATATATATATATATATATATATATATATATATATATATATATATATATATATATATCAAGCATACATTAACAAATACATATAAGGAGAGAGACAGGCAGTGATAGAGAGAGAGAGAGAGAGAGAGACATATACAGAGACATCTTGAAAAGCATAGATTGATGTCCTGTTGCAGACAATTGCACACCAATTGTAATTAGTGGCATGTCCCAGCATGAAGGTGAACTCCATTGCATAATAGTAGTGAGTTAAGGGTTGTACTCTCACAGCACCCGAATGTTTGTGTGTGTGTATGTGTGTGTGTGTGTGTGTGTGTGTGTGTGTGTGTGTGTGTGTGTGTGTGTGTGTGTGTGTGTGTGTGTGTTTGTGTGTTAAAGATTTTTAGGCCATTTCCACCCAGCACACTTCCCATTGCCTACTTTAGCAGTCCTGCTGATGTCAGTCACCTTAAATCTACCTTTGGACAGCTTTCAGCCCTATAAATTATGTGGCATGTGCGATAACTGCATAACACTATAGTATAAATAAGTATATAGGCAGGGGCACTAATCTCAGTTCTGGCAAAAGTGTGTGTATGTTTGTAGATTGAAGTATTTTGAGGCCTTTCCCACCTAGTACACTTCCCACTGCAATGCTTTACAAGGGCTGCTGATGTAGTTCACCTTAGAAGTACATTTGAATAACCCTCAGCCCTATTAACTCTGTGGTGCATGTGATAACTGCGTAACACTATAATACAACTAACTAGATAGGCAGGGGTTCTAATCTCAGTTCTGGCAAATATGTGTTTGTAAATATGTGTGTGTGTGTTTATAGGTTAAAGTATTTTTAGCACATTCCCACCCAGTACACTTTCCATTGCCCTACTTTAGAAGGCCTGCTGATCTCATTTACCTTAGAAGTACTTTTGGATATCCTTTAGCCCTATAAGCTCTGTGGTTTGTATGATAACTGCATGCCACTGTAGTACAAATAACTAGATAGGTAGGGGTTCTAATCTCAGCATTGGCAACTCTGAGTGTGTGTGTGTGAATCATATCCCCTGTGTGTGTGCTGGTTATACCATTTTGAGACTTGTTCCACCAAGTACACTTTCCATTGGCCTACTTTACAAGGGCTGCTAATGTCATTCAGCTTAGAAGTACCTTTGGAGTACTGCTAGCCCTATATGCTCCATGGCATGTGTGATAACTGCTTAGCACTATAGTACAAAAAACTAGATAGGTAGGGGCTTTAATCTCAGCACTAGTAACTGTGAGTGTGTGATAAATGTATCCCCTGTGTGTGTGTTGGTTATACCATTTTGTGGCCTGTTCCACAAAGTACACTTTCCATTGCATTGCTATATAATGACTGCTGATGTCATTCACCTTAGAAGTACCTTTGGACACTTCTCAGTCCTATAAGCTTCATGGTGTGTGTGATAATTAGGCAGCAGTCTAGTACGCACAAGTAGATAGGAATATAGTATTGGATATGTTTGTGTGTGAAGCATATCCCCTGTGGCTGTTGTGTGTGTTAGTTATACTATTTTAAGGCCTGTTTAGCCCTTCCCCATGGTATTACTTTAAAGAGCCTGTTAATGGAATCTTCCTTACATGCACAATGTTGAACTCTATAGGCCATACCAGTCATCTGTACAGATGTATGCAGAATACCCAGATTTTTGCAACATATATGTGGTCTGTGTCCCCTAACAATGGATATTTATGACAAATCATTGCCAAATATGTGACAGTTGCTGTAGTGACACATATGTCAGCATCAGACTTCATACCTGTCTGAAACATCATGCTGATGGAAAGTCTGTTACTCCATCACTTGTCCAGGTTTATAACAGCAATATATGAGACCAATCGCTATTTTGGGTGGTGTATCCCACCATCCATGAAGCCATTCCCAACGTTAATTGTAGTAAGAGGTAGCATGTTATGGCCCAGGCATATAATCTCTGTGGTCCATGTAATGTGTGCATAGCACTATAGTACATACAAGTGGATAGGTAGGTGTTCTCATCTGTGCATTGCCAACTGTGTGAGTGCATGTGTTTCTGTATGCATATCCCCTGTGGATGTATTTCCTGTGAGTATGTGATGGTTATACCATTTTGTGTGTCTCTTCCTCCCTGTTAACTCTCCCATTGCAAAACTAGTCACAGCCCCTATAGATGCCATTCACCTTACAAGCACAGATACATATTTTCTAACACAAAGGCAATGTGGTGCATGCAATAGACATATCAGTTTGTAGTGTACATAAATAGATAGGTATGTCATCTAATATGAAAAGTGTCAACTCTGTGTGCATGTGTATTTCAATGCATGTTCCCATGCAGCAGTGTCTGTGTGTTCCAGATGGCTCTACCATGTAAAGGGCCTGTGAACCCACCATTGGCAATCCTATGAGCCCCTGCAATTGTCACCCACTTCAATAGTACTGGCAGACACTGCAACACTGCAGTAGCTCTGTGGTGTTTGTGTTATGTACCTAGCACTATTGTTTGTAAAGCTAGGCAACTAGGCAGCTAGATGTTCTGCTGTCAGCAAGGGCAGGTCATGAGTGAGTGTGTGTGTGTGCGCGCGTGCGTGTGTGTGTGTGTGTGTGTGTGTGTGTGTGTGTGGGTGTGTGTGTGTGTGTGTATCTGCATGTATGTGTATATGTATGTACATCCCCTTGCAGCAGTCTACCTGTGTTATGGCCACCAGCATACCTCTCAACCACTCACAGAAAGACATCTGGTTAATGGCATATGGGAAACTGGGACAAACACCAAACACTGAGCACAACCTTCACATGTTCCTGTGACACACATGGAACTAGATAACAAAACACACTGTGCATGTATTGTTACATGACAATGTCTGTCATTAATCTGCAATGTCAATCTGTCATGGTTATCCAAATGTTAGCCAGAAAACCAAAATGTTATGACAGATGGAAAGAAATTATGTGTCCAACATCAGGACAATCTGCAGACATATGCAGAGGTCACAGGTATGGCCACCATCTGTAGCCATACCTCTCAACCTCTTAGAGCAAGAACTCTTTACAAAGCCATAAATAATGGGGGGGGGGGCAATGCCCCCAAAGTAGGGACACTTTTGAAATATTGCTCTTACAAATGTAGAGAGTTGATAGAATAACAGGTTTTGCACTGGCATACATATTCTGAAGGGCATGCAGTTGGCAACTCAAATGTCTGTCATTATTTTTTTACATTGACCCTCAATGATTTGGCAATGATTTGCCAGAAACACACAAGTTTATGAGAAAATGGAACAAAAATATGAGGCAAGAATCTGGACATTTTTTGGAAAGTTGTACAGTTGAGAGGTATGTATGTTTGGTCATTGTTAACAGACAATGTACAGACAGTGTACTGTGTAAATGTGTGTTGGGGTGAGTGAGGAGACAGGCAGCTGTGAGTGTGATACATCCTTTTCTATCTGACAGTGCATGTTGCTCCAGTTGATGATGGTCTATCAGCTGAGCATGTTTGTAGGGGGAGACTGTGACACATGTTCCTTAAAACCTCAACATCCCCCCACACACTTTTATGTCTGGATTTGGGGTTGATGCCCTGCTGTAGGTGTTTTTGAGGAAGGTTAGGTCTGTAGCAGGTAACTGGGCATACTGCTGCATATGTAGCAGGCCACAGCTGCTGCATTCTGGCCAGGAGTCAGACTAGGGATTGTAAAGACATTGGTATAGAGCAAGCTGTTACTGTCAGTGAGGGTGGAGTGTAAGTTGTTGTGTCCCAGCATGGCCTGGTTGACGGTACCCACAACATTCCAGGTGAGGCATGTGGTTGTGGTCCATATGTTACATAATAGTGCCATCCAGAGAGGGGAGGTGAACATTTACTATGCATATTAATAGTTGTGTGACGTGTCCCACCCTGCCTGCCTTTAAAGTGCTACTATGGGTGGCATTGACTCTGGTAGGGGCAACCAGTTTCACAGGACATTGCAGGGCACAATTATTCCTATGTAGCCTTGACATGTCTGTAGTTATCATGCCACAGACTGTTGTGCATGCCAGGAATGTTGGTGTCTACATATTGACAGATTCTAGAAATGGTACAGATAGAGCTAGCAAACCATTAATCTGGCATGTGTATTTGTAAGACATACGTGCATGCATACACTGTGTAACAGATGATTTGCATGGACATGTGTGTTCTGATGGGTATGATGTTGACACGGAGCTGTCTGCCAAGGTTTCTTAACCCCAATCTGCACTGACTTGCCAGTATGTAGGCAGACTGGGTAGGTGTTATGACAACCCTTCCATAAATAGGGGGCACAGCTGTGGATATTCCGCAACAGTCTGTGCAGTTGTCAGCTCTACCTGATATTGTAGGCCTCCCATACATCCAGCGACATTTATTTGTCTGTGTACTGGTTTGGTATCTGTGTCTGAGGGCCACGTACAGTGTGATTTAGGCCACTATATATATTGGAGATATATATCCCTGCTTTTTTGGAAAGCTGTACAGTTGAGAGGTATGTATGCTTGGTCATTGTTAAAAGACAATGTACAGAGAGTGTACTATGTAAATGTGTGTTGGGGTGAGTGAGGAGACAGGCAGCTGTGAGTGTGATACATCCTTTCCTATCTGACAGTGCATGTTGCTCCAGTTGATGATGGTCTATCAGCTGAGCATGTTTGTAGGGGGAGACTGTGACACATGTCCCTTAAAACCTCAACATCCCCCCACACACCTTTATGTCTGGATTTGGGGTTGATGCCCTGCTGTAGGTGTTTTTGAGGAAGGTTAGGTCTGTAGCAGGTAACTGGGCATACTGCTGCATATGTAGCAGGCCACAGCTGCTGCATTCTGGCCAGGAATCAGACTAGGGATTGTAAAGACATTGGTATAGAGCAAGCTGTTACTGTCAGTGAGGGTGGAGTGTAAGTTGTTGTGTCCCAGCATGGCCTGGTTGAGGGTACCCACAACATTCCAGGTGAGGCATGTGGTTGTGGTCCATATGTTACATAATAGTGCCATCCAGAGAGGGGAGGTGAACATTTACTATGCATATTAATAGTTGTGAGATGTGTCCCACCCTGTCTGCCTTTAAAGTGCTACTATGGGTGGCATTGAGTCTGGTAGGGGCAACCAGTTTCACAGGACATTGCAGGGCACAATTATTCCTATGTAGCCTTGACATGTCTGTAGTTATTATGCCAGAGACTGTTGTGCATGCCAGGAATGTTGGTGTCAACATATTGACAGATGCTAGAAATGGTACAGATAGAGCTAGCAAACCATTAATCTGGCATGTGTATTTGTAAGACATATGTGCATGCATACACTGTGTAACAGATGATTTGCATGGACATGTGTGTTCTGATCGGTATGATGTTGACACAGAGCTGTCTGCCAAGGTGTCTTAACCCCAATCTGCACTGACTTGCCAGTATGTAGGCAGACTGGGTAGGTGTTATGACAACCCTTCCATAAATAGGGGGCACAGCTGTGGATATTCAGCAGCAGTCTGTGCAGTTGTCAGCTCTACCTGTTATTGTAGGCCTCCCATACATCTAGCGACATTTATTTGTCTGTGTACTGGTTTGTTATCTGTGTCTGAGGGCCATGTACAGTGTGATTTAGGCGACTATATATATATATTGGAGTACTGTGCAACTGGCAATTAGGATATGTTTGTGAAAACTATTATACTCCAGAGGTCATTTGGTGTACTGGAATGTTTCTCTGAGTTTAGTTCAAAGATTTCTGTGTTCAAACATTGGCAGTGATGTATTTTTTCTTTCCCTGCAGTCACATCCCTGTAGTGCCTGATATCTTTACAAAAGCATCAGTGGTTATCTACAGCTGTTTGGTGTACTGGTGTGTTGCTGTGACTGTATTGCAGAAAGTCCTAGGTTCAATAATCTGCATATGTTTAATGTTTATCCTGTTACATGACTGTAATGCATGATATCTTTACAAAAGTATTACTAAATCTCCAGAGCTGGTTTGCCTTAGTGGTGCGGTACTCTGACTGTAATGTGTAAGGTTGTGGGTTGGAGAATTGTGTGTGATGACTTTTTTTCCCTAATTTTAAATGGCCGTAATGCATGATATATTTAGAAAGCATTATAAAATCTTACAGCTGAGATGGTGTAGTGATATATTGCTGTGGCTGCAGTACACAGGGTCCTGGGTTCAAGACTTAGCAGTAGTGACTTTTTTCCCTAATGTTAAATGACCATAATGCATGATATATTTATCAAAGTATGAGTAAATCTCACAGCTCATATGGTTTGTTGGTACATTGCTGCGACTGTGGTGTACAGAGTCCTAGGGCCGAGAACTGGCAGCGCTGGTTATTTTGTTGCTGGGCAGAAAAGAGGCTGAATGAGTTAGAGTGATTAAAGCAGTTTTAAGAAGGTTTGCATGGGTTTGTGCAATGCTAAGTGGTGCTAAGAGACCCTTAGTTTTGCTTAGCAGTGCTTATTCCAGCTTAAACCCGTGCTAATTTCAAAAAAAGAAAATAAAAAGGGTGATAGGAAAGTGGTAAAATGGGGGCAAGCAGGGGGAAAAACAATGTGAAAGGCAGCTAGGGATGTGCAGGATGGGTGTAGGAACGGACCATAGCTCTCTATTTCTTCTGCAGCAACAGTTGTGAATGATTTGGACAATTTGGAATTTAGTGCCTCATACCACACAGGGAGAGGTGCATGCAACATACATTGCTTGAGTAATTCAGGGGTAAATTGATGGGTGTCAGTGTACTTGGGGGCAAAATAGAGAGCTATGTATGGGATGCGTTTATTTTTTTTGGGGAGGACACATGCCCCCCCCTTTTTTTTAAAACTGAGATGTTGGGAAAGGTTGTAGGTGCATTTGGGGAGGTAAGGTGGGTAGGAGAGGTTGCTTTTGCAGACAGATAAGACAGCAAACAAGGGTGGTGTATGACACATGAAGGGGGTAAACACCTTGGATGTGGAGGGTGGTTGGGAATCAGAGGCCCATGACCACCCAGATGGAAACAGTGGGGCTGAGGTCCCCACCCATGGGCAGTTACCACTGCCCCTTCAAAGCCCCAAAGGTGGCTGTGCTGGGGGCTAGACACCAGGGGCAGCCTGCCTCAAGAGGTGCACCATTCTGCCCTCAGTCTGGTTCAGGCATCCATCCAAGTCTGAAGATACAAACTCAAACGGCTTCAGGTACACTGAGGTGCCCAAAAACACACAACAGCAAAAGTAAATTAAGGCACCAAAGTTACATGCTGGAAATCAATCACAGTACTTTATTGCAAAAAGCAAATGGTAAGCGCTTTCACAACTTGATGTTGCTTCATCAGACCACATGACTACAACTGATGCTTGGTTAAATATTAAGACAATTAGTATGACATCAAAATTTAAAGAAATATTTCCCCACAGACATAAAAACATATACCAATATCTATAAGAAAAATTACATAAAAGATATAGAAAAAGTATATATATATATATATATATATATATATATATATATATATATACAATAAAAGGGATATTTTAAATATTTAAAAAAGGTAAATGTCATCCCTGATGGTTATTGGCAATAATCATTAAAAAAAAAATATATATATATATATATATATATATATATATATATATATATATATATACACACACATATACACACACATTTTGTGCACATATAACCATAATAATACAATAAAAAATTCATACTTAGTGTTTAAGGCACCTTGCCTTAAGGTAAGGAAATAATGAGGTACAACCATTCAAACCAGGATATCTATCTGCTTGTAACTTGGTGATCCATTGTTGTTCTAATTCTTCAGTGTGGTTTTCTATATCACCACCTCTATTTGTCCTTACTATCTGTTGTAAGATAAAAAATTTAAAACAATGACTACTGTCAGTACTCAGGACATGATTAGCTAGAGCATTTGATTGCTTCTGGTTCCGTATGTCCCTTAAATGTTCTAACATTCTTTCTTTAAAGCTCCTATTTGTTTTGCCTACATAATAGGCATGGCATACTTGGCAAAAACAAAAATAAACAACATCGGCACTTTTACAATCATAATAATTTTTCGTATAATGTTTAAAACATTTCACAGGATGAATGTATTCATTTTTAGTGTAGACATGCTGACAAGCAGCACAATTCCTGCACGGAAAAGTGCCCTGTCTGTTTGAGAAATTCTTTCTAAACGACTGATGCTCTCTATTACAGAGCTGCTGCTTTAAAGACACATTATTTCTAAAACTGAAGTTTGGGGTGTCACCAACTGTGGAAACCAGACCTGGTATTTCATGTAGTAAGTGCCAATTATTTTTAATAATTTCCGTATACTTATTGATGTCACTTGCAAATCTAAAAACTATTCTAAACTTATTTCTATCAATACTTGTATCATAAGATATACTTGTATCAGCACCATAAGAGCTCATGTATGGTTTACATCTTGTAGATCTCAATTTCCATGCATCTGCTATCACTCTAGTAATTTCTGAGCTAGAATAGCCTCTTGTTTGAAATTCGTCTTGCAATTTATTTAAAGCAACTGCTGCCTCTTCATCATTATTATGTAGGCGTAGAGTTCTATAGACTTGTCCTTTAAGGACATTTCTAGGTATGTGTCTCGGGTGCATGCTTGAATTGTGAAGACAGGCATTGGTTCTTGTGGGTTTGTGATAAGTACTAGTTCTTATCTGCTTTAAGTCAGTATGGGTGACACTCACATCCAAAAAGTCAACACATGTATCAGAAAAAGTAAAGGTAAACTTCAAAAAGTCTGTAGGACTATGCAAGTAATCAATGAAATTACTGATATTTCCACCATGCCCTTCAAACAAGACAAAAACATCATCCACGAAACGTACGTACCAGAGAATATAGCCAAAAAATGGATTAACATCTGACAAAACATATTGTTCTTCCCATCGTACTAATGACAGATTGGCGTAGCTGTTAGCACACGAAGTGCCCATAGCTACGCCAATCATCTGTAGAAAAAAATTGATCCTGAAAGGTTACAATGTTATTTTCAAGTATAATCTCCAATAGTGCACAGACTAGCATAATCTTATTAGTAGTCGGCCTCTTATTCATATCGAGGAATTCTCTTATTTTTTCAATTCCCCAAACATTTGGAATACTAGTAAAAAGAGATTCAAAGTCCATGGTAAAGAATATAAATTCTTCATCATTATCAATGGTTTCCATTCTATTTTGCAACCGCTGTAAAAACATTTTTGTATCTCTAAGAATTGTATAACAGCTATCCAAGAACTCATGTAAAATACCTTCTACATAAATAGATAGGGGCTCAGTGCACCATCCTGCTCCTGATACGATGGGGCATAAAGGAGGAACCGTGGGATGTTTATGGATTTTAGGGAGTCCATAAATCCTAGGAACTAGAGGTTTTTGTACTGAAAAATAACTGAATAAGGATTCATCAATTAGTCCTGTAATCAACAAATCAAACACTAAAAAGGACACTTTATCAATGATTGCAATTACAGCTGTTTTTGTCAGCATTTGATAGGTACAAGTATCTAATAGCAAAACCTTCATCTGGTTAACATATAAATCTTTGTCCATTAATACAATTTTACCACCTTTATCTGCTTGTTTAATAATAAGGGAATGTAAATCCTGCAATTCATGTAGAGCCCTATATTCTTCTGCATTTAAATTATGAAAGGTGCAGCCTTGCATACCAGGAGTATAAGCTTCATTAAAAGCATTTTCACAGATATCTAAAAATCTTTGTATGCCTGGAGGGGTAGGAGGTACAAAAGTGTTAGTTTTCTTGTATATATTTACATTGACATTTTCATTATTACGAAACATCCATTTTAATGATAAATTCCTACCAAGCAATTTCAAGTCTGTTAACATTTCAGTTAAATCTGCCTTCCTGGCAGGTATAAAAGACAAACCCTTCTTAAGCAAACTATTCTGTTCATTAGTTAGAGTAAAGGAAGAAATATTAACAATAAGATCAGTTCTTACATCCTCCTTTTCTTTGAAAAGTGTGCAGTTCTGTCCATTTGATGTTCCCTTGCTGTCTTTCCCATATTGGGATTGCTTTTGGCTCGAGCTCTGAATGGGAGAGCTGCTTTCAAAGTGAATTCTCCCACTTTCAAATTCTCTAAAAAATGCTAGTATCTGTGGGATTTGCTTGTAAAGTGTCTATTGGAGTCTTACCTATAGTGTTTGCATTCCTTCATTCTTCTGACTTCGAATTTTTGTCCATATTCGAAGTAGATGTATTCCCATTCACTATAGAAGCAAAGGATGCAACTTGGAGAGTAGGAACACTAGATTTAGCATGCTCTTGATCAGTTTGTTGTACTGCCATGCTTTCGCTCGTCTCGTTTGGGCGAAAACCGGAAGTGGAAGCCTGTGTCTCAGTATTTAGTGTCCTACTAGTCTCTCTATTCACTGTAACAGGATTATACAAAGGGGTTCTATTTATAGGGTCTCTCGGCCATGAGAAGACATTATTGTTTGTAAAATCAGTTTTATCTCTATTTAATTTATTTAATTTAACATTTTGAAGCTTTTTCTCATAGGCACTAATGCTTTCATGCAACTGGCCCATTTTATTAAGGGTAATAGTAGCAGGAAAGGTTACAGATATCTGGTTTTCTAATGTCACAATTTCAGTTTTCAGCTCAGTTTCAAGAGGTGTAAAAATCTCTATAAGAGGCTCCATATACTTGGAGCTAAAAGATAAATTCAATTCTTGCCACTTACGTAAGAGTTCAGGATATGTATTCCCATAAGTTGGCATATTTAATATACGTAAACCTCGAGGTATTACTTTATCTTCCAATGAAGCTTGTAGGTGTAGTCTTTGCCATTGTATTCATTTGTACTTATATAGGAGGTTTTCTAGCCATCTATATTGTGCCTGGAACTGAAGCATTTTTTCCATCTCCGAACCAGTATCCACTGTGTTTGCCTGTTACATCAGTGTTTAATAATGGATTCACTGGTACTTCAAGAAGCTTTAAAAATTGATGATGTTCGTTATATGATTCTTGGTTGGTATCCATGTCCATATTATATCCACGTACAGTGTGTCCTTAGCCGAATAAAACTAGGAACTGAAGATACAAACTCAAACGGCTTCAGGTACACTGAGGTGCCCAAAAACACACAACAGCAAAAGTAAATTAAGGCACCAAAGTTACACACTGGAAATCAATCACAGTACTTTATTGCAGAAAAACAAACGGTAAGCGCTTTCACAACTTGATGTTGCTTCATCAGACCACATCACTACAACTGATGCTTGGTTAAATACTAAGACAATTAGTATGACATCACAATTTAAAGAAATATTTCCCCACAGACATAAAAACATATACCAATATCTATAAGAAAAATTACATAAAAGATATAGAAAAAGTATTTATATATATATATATATATATATATATATATACAATAAAAGGGATATTTTAAATATTTAAAAAAGGGAAATATCATCCCTGATGGTTATTGGTAATAACCATAAAAAAAAAAATATATATATATATATATATATATATATATATATATATATATATATATATATACCTATACACACACATTTTGTGCACATATAACCATAATAATACAATAAAAAATTCATACTTAGTGTTTAAGGCACATTGCCTTAAGGTAAGGAACTAATGAGGTACAGCCATTCAAACCAGGATATCTATCTGCTTGTAACTTGGTGATCCATTGTTGTTCTAATTCTTCAGTGTGGTTTTCTATATCACCACCTCTATTTGTCCTTACTATCTGTTGTAAGATTAAAAATTTAAAACAATGACTACTGTCCGTATTCAGGACATGATTAGCTAGAGCATTTGATTGCTTCTGGTTCCGTATGTCCCTTAAATGTTCAAACATTCTTTCTTTAAAGCTCCTATTTGTTTTGCCTACATAGTAGGCATGGCATACTTGGCAAAAACAAAAATAAACAACATCGGCACTTTTACAATCATAATAATTTTTTGTATAAAGTTTAAAACATTTCACAGGATGAATGTACTCATTTTTAGTGTAGACATGCTGACAAGCAGCACAATTCCTGCACGGAAAAGTGCCCTGTCTGTTTGAGAAATTCTTTCTAAATGACTGATGTTCTCTATTACAGAGCTGCTGCTTTAAAGACACATTATTTCTAAAACTGAAGTTTGGGGTGTCACCAACTGTAGAAACCAGACCTGGTATTTCATTTAGTAAGTGCCAATTCTTTTTAATAATTTCCGTATACTTATTGATGTCACTTGCAAATCTAAAAACTATTCTAAACTTACTTCTATCAATACTTGTATCATAAGATATACTTGTATCAGCACCATAAGAGCTCATGTATGGTTTACATCTTGTAGATCTGAATTTCCATGCATCTGCTATCACTCTAGTAATTTCTGAGCAAGAATAGCCTCTTGTTTGAAATTCGTCTTGCAATTTATTTAAAGCAACTGCTGCCTCTTCATCATTATTATGTAGGCGTAGAGTTCTATAGACTTGTTCTTTAAGGACATTTCTAGGTATGTGTCTCGGGTGCATGCTTGACCTGTGAAGACAGGCATTGGTTCTTGTGGGTTTGTGATAAATAGTTCTTATCTTCTTTAAGTCAGTATGGGTGACACTCACATCCAAAAAGTCAACACATGTATCAGAAAAAGTAAAGGTAAACTTCAAAAAGTCTGTAGTACTATGCAAGTAATCAATGAAATTACTGATATTTCCACCATGCCCTTTCCACAAGATAAAAACATCATCCACGAAACGTACGTACCAGAGAATATAGCCAAAAAATGGATTAACATCTGACAAAACATATTGTTCTTCCCATCGTACTAATGACAGATTGGCGTAGCTGTTAGCACATGAAGTGCCCATAGCTACGCCAATCTTCTGTAGAAAAACTTGATCCTGAAAGGTTACAATGTTATTTTCAAGTATAATCTCCAATAGTGCACAGACTAGCATAATCTTATTAGTAGTCAGCCTCTTATTCATATCGAGGAATTCTCTTATTTTTTCAATTCCCCAAACATTTGGAATACTAGTAAAAAGAGATTCAATGTCCATGGTAAGGAATACAAATTTTTCATCATTATCAATGGTTTCCATTCTATTTTGCACCCGCTGTAAAAACATTTTTGTATCTCTAAGAACTGTATAACAGCTATCCAAGAACTCATGTAAAATATCTTCTACATAAATAGATAGGGGCTCAGTGCACCATCCTGCTCCTGACACGATGGGGCGTAAAGGAGGAACCGTGGGATGTTTATGGATTTTAGGGAGTCCATAAATCCTAGGAACTAGAGGTTTTTGTACTGAAGAATAATTGAATAAGGATTCATCAATTAGTCCTGTAATCAATAAATCAAACACTAAAAAGGACACTTTATCAATGACAGCAATTACAGTTGTTTTTGTCAGCATTTGATAGGTACAAGTATCTAATAGCAAAACCTTCATCTGGTTAACGTATAAATCTTTGTCCAGTAATACAATTTTACCACCTTTATCTGCTTGTTTAATAATAAGGGAATGTAAATCCTGCAATTCATGTAGAGCCCTATATTCTTCTGCATTTAAATTATGAAAGGTGCAGCCTTGCATACCAGGAGTATAAGCTTCATTAAAAGCATTTTCACAGATATCTAAAAATCTTTGTATGCCTGGAGGGGTAGGAGGTACAAAAGTGCTAGGTTTCTTGTATATATTTACACTGACATTTTCATTATTACGAAACATGCATTTTAACGATAAATTCCTACCAAGCAATTTTAAGTCTGTTAACATTTCAGTTAAATCTGCCTTCCTGGCAGGTATAAAAGACAAACCCTTATTAAGCAAACTATTCTGTTCATTAGTTAGAGTAAAGAAAGAAATGTTAACAATAAGATCAGTTCTTACATTCTCCTTTTCTTTGAAAAGTGTGCAGTTCTGTCCATTTGATGTTCCCTTGCTGTCTTTCCCATATTGGGATTGCTTTTGGCTCGAGCTCTGAATGGGAGAGCTGCTTTCAAAGTGAATTCTCCCACTTTCAAATTCTCTAAAAAAACACTAGTATCTGTGGCATTTGCTTGTAAAGTGTCTATTGGAGTCTTACCTATAGTGTTTGCATTCCTTCGTTCTTCTGACCTCAAATTTTTGTCCATATTCGAAGTAGATGTATTCCCATTCACTATAGAAGCAAAGAATGCAACTTGGAGATTAGGAACACTAGATTTAACATGTTCTTGATCAGTTTGTTGTATTGCCATGCCATGATTGTAAAAGTGCCGCTGTTGTTTATTTTTGTTTTTGCCAAGTATGCCATGCCTGTTACATAGGCAAAACAAATAGGAGCTTTAAAGAAAGAATGTTAGAACATTTAAGGGACATACAGAACCAGAAGCAATCAAATGCTCTAGCTAATCATGTCCTGAATACGGACAGTAGTCATTGTTTTAAATTTTTAATCTTACAATAGATAGTAAGGAGAAATAGAGGTGGTGATATAGAAAACCACACTGAAGAATTAGAACAACAATGGATCACCAAGTTATGAGCAGATAGATATCCTGGTTTGAATGGTTGTACCTCATTAGTTCCTTACCTTAAGGCAAGGCGCCTTAAACACTAAGTATGAATTTTTTATTGTATTATTATGGTTATATGTGCACAAAATGTCTGTGTATATGTGTATATATATATATATATATATATATATATATATATATATGTATTTTAATGATTATTACCAATAACCATCAGGGATGACATTTCCCTTTTTTAAATATTTAAAATATCCCTTTTATTGTATATATATATATATATATATATATATATATATATATATATATATATATATATATATATATATATACTTTTTCTATATCTTTTATGTAAATGTTCTTATATATATTGGTATATGTTTTTATGTCTGAGGGGAAATATTTCTTTAAATTGTGATGTCATACTAATTGTCTTAGTATTTAACCAAGCATCAGTTGTAGTGATGTGGTCTGATGAAGCAACATCAAGTTGTGAAAGCGCTTACTGTTTGTTTTTCTGCAATAAAGTACTGCGATTGATTTCCAGTGTGTAACTTTGGTGCCTTAATTTACTTTTGCTGTTGTGTGTTTTTGGGCACCTCAGTGTACCTGAAGCCGTTTGAGTTTGTATCCTCAGTTCCTATTTTTATTCGGCTAAGGACACACTGTACGTGGATATAATATGGACATGGATACCAACCAAGAATCATCTAACGAACATCGTCGATTTTTAAAGCTTCTTGAAGTACCAGTGAATCCATTATTAAACACTGATGTACAGGCAAGTACAGTGGATATTGGTTCGGAGATGGAAAAAATGCTTGAGTTCCAGGCACAATATAGAGGGCTAGAAAACCTCCTATATAAGTACAAATGACTACAATGGCAAAGACTACACCTACAAGCTTCATTGGAAGCTAAAGTAATACCTCGAGGTTTACGTATATTAAATATGCCAACTTATGGGAATACATATCCTGAACTCTTACGTAAGTGGCAAGAATTGAATTTATCTTTTAGCTCCAAGTATATGGAACTTCTTATAGAGTTTTTTACACCTCTTGAAACTGAGCTGAAAACTGAAATTGTGACATTAGAAAACCAGATATCTATAACCTTTCCTGCTACTATTACCCTTAATAAAATGGGCCAGTTGCATAAAAGCATTAGTGCCTATGAGAAAAAGCTTCAAAATGTTAAATTAAATAAATTAAATAGAGATAAAACTGATTTTAGAAACAATAATGTCTTCTCATGGCCGAGAGACCCTATAAATAGAACCCCTTCGTATAATCCTGTTACAGTGAATAGAGAGACTAGTAGGACACTAAATACTGAGACACAGGCTTCCACTTCCGGTTTTCGTGCTAACGAGATGAGCGAAAGCATGGCAATACAACAAACTGATCAAGAGCATGCTAAATCTAGTGTTCCTACTCTCCAAGTTGCATCCTTTGCTTCTATAGTGAATGGGAATACATCTACTTCGAATATGGACAAAAATTCGAGGTCAGAAGAACGAAGGAATGCAAACACTATAGGTAAGACTCCAATAGACACTTTACAAGCAAATGCCACAGATACTAGCGTTTTTTTAGAGAATTTGAAAGTGGGAGAATTCACTTTGAAAGCAGCTCTCCCATTCAGAGCTCGAGCCAAAAGCAATCCCAATATGGGAAAGACAGCAAGGGAACATCAAATGGACAGAACTGCACACTTTTCAAAGAAAAGGAGAATGTAAGAACTGATCTTATTGTTAACATTTCTTCCTTTACTCTAACTAATGAACAGAATAGTTTGCTTAATAAGGATTTGTCTTTTATACCTGCCAGGAAGGCAGATTTAACTGAAATGTTAACAGACTTAAAATTGCTTGGTAGGAATTTATCATTAAAATGCATGTTTCGTAATAATGAAAATGTCAATGTAAATATATACAAGAAACCTAGCACTTTTGTACCTCCTACCCCTCCAGGCATACAAAGATTTTTAGATATCTGTGAAAATGCTTTTAATGAAGCTTATACTCCTGGTATGCAAGGCTGCACCTTTCATAATTTAAATGCAGAAGAATATAGGGCTCTACATGAATTGCAGGATTTACATTCCCTTATTATTAAACAAGCAGATAAAGGTGGTAAAATTGTATTAATGGACAAAGATTTATATGTTAACCATATGAAGGTTTTGCTATTAGATACTTGTACCTATCAAATGCTGACAAAAACAGCTGTAATTGCTATCATTGATAAAGTGTCCTTTTTAGTGTTTGATTTATTGATTACAGGACTAATTGATGAATCCTTATTCAATTATTTTTCAGTACAAAAACCTCTAGTTCCTAGGATTTATGGACTCCCTAAAATCCATAAACATCCCACGGTTCCTCCTTTACGCCCCATCGTATCAGGAGCAGGATGGTGCACTGGGCCGCTATCTATTTATGTAGAAGGTATTTCACATGAGTTCTTGGATAGCTGTTATACAAAAATGTTTTTACAGCGATTGCAAAATAGAATGGAAACCATTGATAATGATGGAAGAATTTGTATTCCTTACCATGGACATTGAATCTCTTTTTACTAGTATTCCAAATGTTTGGGGAATTGAAAAAAATAAGAGAATTCCTCGATATGAATAAGAGGCTGACTACTAATAAGATTATGCTAGTCTGTGCACTATTGGAGATTATACTTGAAAATAACATTGTAACCTTTCAGGATCAATTTTTTCTACAGAAGATTGGCGTAGCTATGGGCACTTCATGTGCTAACAGCTACGCCAATCTGTCATTAGTACGATGGGAAGAACAATATGTTTTGTCAGATGTTAATCCATTTTTTGGCTATATTCTCTGGTACGTATGTTTCATGGATGATGTTTTTGTCTTGTGGAAAGGGCATGGTAGAAATATCAGTAATTTCATTGATTACTTGCATAGTACTACAGACTTTTTGAAGTTTACCTTTACTTTTTCTGATACATGTGTTGACTTTTTGGATGTGAGTGTCACCCATACTGACTTAAAGCAGATAAGAACTATTTATCACAAACCCACAAGAACCAATGCCTGTCTTCACAGGTCAAGCATGCACCCGAGACACATACCTAGAAATGTCCTTAAAGGACAAGTCTGTAGAACTCTACGCCTACATAATAATGATGAAGAGGCAGCAGTTGCTTTAAATAAATTGCAAGACGAATTTCAAACAAGAGGCTATTCTAGCTCAGAAATTACTAGAGTGATAGCAGATGCATGGAAATTGAGATCTACAAGATGTAAACCATACATGAGCTCTTATGGTGCTGATACAAGTATATCTTATGATACAAGTATTGATAGAAATAAGTTTAGAATAGTTTTTAGATTTGCAAGTGACATCAATAAGTATACGGAAATTATTAAAAAGAATTGGCACTTACTATATGAAATACCAGGTCTAGTTTCCACAGTTGGTGATACAAGTATATCTTATGATACAAGTATTGATAGAAATAAGTTTAGAATAGCTTTTAGATTTGCAAGTGACATCAATAAGTATAGGGAAATTATTAAAAAGAATTGGCACTTACTATATGAAATACCAGGTCTGGT
Organism: Protopterus annectens; assembly: GCF_019279795.1. Taxonomy (NCBI): domain Eukaryota; kingdom Metazoa; phylum Chordata; order Ceratodontiformes; family Protopteridae; genus Protopterus; species Protopterus annectens. Next base: position 616,818,947 of record NC_056735.1, on the reverse strand, counting down.
TTCCACAGTTGGTGACACCCCAAACTTCAGTTTTAGAAATAATGTGTCTTTAAAGCAGCAGCTCTGTAATAGAGAACATCAGTCGTTTAGAAAGAACTTCTCAAACAGACAGGGCACTTTTCCGTGCAGGAATTGTGCTGCTTGTCAGCATGTCTACACTAAAAATGAGTACATTCATCCTGTGAAATGTTTTAAACTTTATACGGAAAATTATTATGATTGTAAAAGTGCCTATGTTGTTTATTTATGTTTTTACCAAGTATGCCATGCCTATTATGTAGGCAAAACAAATAGGAGCTTTAAAGAAAGAATGTTAGAACATGTAAGGGACATACGGAACCAGAAGCAATCAAATGCTCTAGCTAATCATGTCCTGAATACGGACAGTAGTCATTGTTTTAAATTTTTAATCTTACAACAGATAGTAAGGACAAATAGAGGTGGTGATATAGAAAACCACACTGAAGAATTAGAACAACAATGGATCACCAAGTTACAAGCAGATAGATATCCTGGTTTGAATGGCTGTACCTCATTAGTTCGTTACCTTAAGGCAAGGTGCCTTAAACACTAAGTATGAATTTTTTATTGTATTATTATTATGGTTATATGTGCACAAAATGTGTGTGTATATGTATATATATATATATATATATATATATATATATATATATATATATATATATATATATATATATATATATATATATATATATATATATATATATATATATATATATATATATATATATATATATATATATATATATATATATATTTTAATGATTATTACCAATAACCATCAGGGATGACATTTCCCTTTTTTAAATATTTAAAATATCCCTTTTATTGTATATATATATATATATATATATACTTTTTCTATATCTTTTATGTAATTTTTCTTATAGATATTGGTATATGTTTTTAAGTCTGTGGGTAAATATTTCTTTAAATTGTGATGTCATACTAATTGTCTTAGTATTTAACCAAGCATCAGTTGTAGTGATGTGGTCTGATGAAGCAACATCAAGTTGTGAAAGCGCTTACTGTTTGTTTTTCTTATCCATCCAAGTCTGTCTGGATGACCCTGCGCACCATACCTCAGAACTTCTTCCAGGTGACATGTTCCTCTCTGAGCCCACACCTGGGGTGGGGGCGAGCCCTGTCCCCTGAGGCAGGTCCACCCAAGGGTGGTGCAGGACCAGCTGAGGAGGCAGTTTTGTGTTGGGTCCCAGATATGCTGGGGCCCGGTGCCATGGCCAGATGAGGCTGGACAGGCAGATTCGCTGGGATCTGCCTTCCCAAATGTGCTATGGTGTTGAGGTTTTTCAAAATGTATTGGTTAGTCATGAACAAAACATTTCAAGATTAGTTCTAACAGCATGCATGGGTGTTCCAATTAACCCAGAACAATAAACGTGAAACAATTGCATAGCAAATGGAACACATGCATAAATGGAATAACAGTCAGCATTGTAACAGCATGCCAGTTACAGTTACACAACAGGCCACAAACAATGGTATTTGAACAAGGTATGTTAATATGCAACCAATTAAATATATGAACAATAATAGAGCACAAGTCCCAACATTAGGTTTTGAGAGCAACATACCTGTAGTATATGAATAATTATTGATGCAGATAAGGGGTGAGGGAGAGAAAAAAGTCCATTACCAACTGTATAGGCTTCTAGTTTTCACAACAGTACTGCTCAATACTCTATAGGTCTGCCCTTACTTTCCATCTACCTATGGCCCATAGCTTCTGTAGCACATACATAACTGTTAAACTGTCAACCTGGAATGGTATGGTGCAAACTGTTACAACTCTGGTTACGTGACTAGAGGGACCTCGTACATATCAGGGTTACATATGTGATGAAGAAGCTGTACCCTGCACTGATGTTGTGTGAGTGTACTACTGGCATACTTCACCTGGATTCATATCTGTGTCCAAGATTGTTGGCAGCAGTGACCACTAGCCATGACAGTGTGACACTTGAGAGACATGTACCAGGAAGAGTGCATGGTGTATGTACCTTGCCTGCTGTCATTTGCAGGTATGGGGTTGGATAGTGGAACGGTTGGACAGTGGAACAGTTGTACATGGTTTATTAGTATACCCTTTATACAGCTATAAAAAAACATTTCTTTACCTATAAGACCCGTGGATAACATATCTGTTAACACTACCTGACTGCTTCTACAAATATTCAAGATTACTTGAGTGTAAATATTCACACATCTTAGTACCACTCCCTGGATTCAAACCATGGTCTTGGTGTGCAAAAATGAATGACAGAGCTATTTTGCATTACATTGAGCTATTGGAGAACTTCTGTCTTTTGCTTGACTGAATTCTGCCTAATACTTTCTTAAGTAGACAGTCTGACCTTGTAATCTAAGTGAAGGGTCACCAAAGACTGAGGTGACAGTTGAACATACATGCCTGAGATTCATGCATGACAGATAGTGTACCATGTATTAATCCTTTGAAATAATAGGATCCGGAATGCAAAGGCTGACAGAAGGCAATGCTGCAGGGGACACACTATAATACATTACACATTACTATTCAAGGTTCAGATCTTAGTGCAGTACATATTTATATCTTGTTTTACAGCACCATAATCTACAGTTTTGCATAACTGCTGGTTATTAGAACAATCTCAGTCAATGCATTCTGTCAAAGCCATATTTGTTGTGAAGCACTTGTACACATTCTATTTCTTCAACAACATACCAGATTAAACACAACGGTTTGTAGTATAAATATTTATTTGAGTAACATGACACAGTGCTTTATTACAGTTCAGATTCTACATTCAGTAGTACTGCATATCCTGTAGATCAATATTGATCTGACAAATTTTATTTATTCAGTACACTCAGAACACAATATACTTACTGGCAGTAAACAATGTACTCCTTTTTGTTATTACTAACATGGGTGACCATTGCTCTACTCCAATAGTCAATCCCTCCCTAGTCAGATCCAACCATAAACTACTCACCAAGTAAATACACATCTCACCCACACCGCTCACAAAGGTAACCACCTTGAAAAACTTTTCCAAAGCTGACTTTGGACTCCTAAAAACAGAGGTGGCTAACTTCATGGCACCCATGCCAATGGAAAATAGTTGTATGACTGCTGAATCATACACCAATGCACTGTACGAACATGTACATATATGCATGGAACTAGCCATACCCAACAGAACCAAGACACTCTCCTCCAAAAAAAGGAAGCCAATCTGGTGGTCTCCTGCCATTAATAAACTCTACAACAGAAGGAAAAAACTGTTGCAGAAAAAGGTGAAGTCCCAAGACTGGAAAAACTCCCTTATTAGCCTCAACAAAATGTTGAGATCCTTCATCAAAACATCTAAAGCCAGCTATGAAGGCAGAATTGCAGCAGACACTAAAAACAATTACAAAGCCTTCTATAGCTATATCAAGAACCTCCATGGCAATACCCAGATTTGTTCTGAGATACTGTACAATGGTACATCCTATACTCAGCCAACAGATATTGCCAACATACTGGCCAATAGATTCAGTGCCAACTTTACCCCCCCCCCAAAGGACCAATCACAATACCGGAAGAATGTCAGGCACCCAGCATTACTGCAGCACAGGTTAAAGCTGCATAGTCCAAGGCCATGAATACAGCTTCCATGGGACCTGATAATATCCCTGGTTGTGTTCTACATGAACTACAAAGCAAAGTGGCACCACATCTGTGTGCCCTGTTTAATCACAGCCTCACCTCAGGCTTTGTTCCTACTGAATGGGACACTGCTACAGTCATCCCTCTGCATAAAGGGGGAGCAACTACAGACCCTGGGAAATATTGCCCCATTAGTCTGATGAGTTTGATATGTAAAGCTACAGAGTACATCATCATGGATCTGATTAACAAAGATATAGGAAGTCTCCAAACTCTAAACCCCATGCAATTTGGCTTTGTGAAAGAGAGACCATGCCTGCTCAACTTGGTTGACTTCTTTGAGTCAGTCACCAGGGCTGTGGTTGAAGATAAGGCAGTGCATACAGCCTACCTTGATCTGGTCAAAGTCTTTGATGCCATTCTTCACTTGGGAATTATTGATGAACTCACCAAACTAGGTATCAACCCCTATATCACTAGGTGGGTTGCAAATTGGTTCACAGATAGAACATAAATAGCAGACTCCAAGTCAGATTGCCGACCAGTCACTAGTGGAGTCCCACAGGGACTGGTCCTGGGTCCTCTCCTGTTTGGCATTTACTTCTCAGAACTCCAGGCCAATACAAAGGGACTCTGGCTGACCAAGTCTGCAGGCAGCTGCAAGCTGGGAGCCATTATTAATTCCCCAAGTGATGCAGCCATCCTACAGAAAGGCCTCACTGAGACCAATAACTGGTGTTGAAAGCATGGCCTTAAGCTTAACATCAAAAAATGCTTCGTCATCCCTTTGGTAAAAACTCAATTCCCACTAATTACCACATCGAAGGGAGCCCACTCAACATTGAAGGCGTGATAAGAGATCTGGAGATGCAGATTGACAGCAGCCTCTCCTTCGACCACCAAATTGCCACTGTGGTCAGAAAATCCTTCTATGTGGCACATCTCATTAGCAAGGGTTTTGCATCCAGGAATAAAGAGCTCATCATCTCTCTCTCTCTCTCTCTCTCTCTACTCTTCCCTCATTAGACCAATCATTGGGTATAATGCCCCATTTGGTATGTACCTCACTAGACACCTGCAACAGCTGGAGACGCCACAGAAGTACTTCACAAAGAGGATCATAGGCATTAGACACATGTCCTAAACAAACAGACTCAAAAGATTCCAGCTATTTTCTGTCTCATATTGCCTACTTAGAGGCGATCTCTGCTTGACTTACAAAGCCATGTCAGACCCAGCTCTGTTAGAAATGCTATATCTAAAGAAATCCCAATCCCTCCACACCACACACTCCAGAGACCACAACCTCATTACCACAATCAACAGAACATGCTGGAAGGACAGGTTCCTCACCCAGAGACTGCCCATGCTCTGGAATAGACTTCCCATACATGTCAAGCAGAGCACCTCGCTGACCCTCTTCAAGAAAAAAAATATTGATGAGTAGATGGGTATTAGAAAGTTCACCCTGGGGATCAGTCCAGTGGCTCTACTTGATAGAGGCACTGGGAAATAACGTCGGGTGGCACAATGCCAGGGCACTTCTATGGACTAGGCTTGTAAAGGCTCCAGGGCCATTAGTCTAGTACACACCTATAAACCTATGAAGCTAAGAAATTCAACTGTTGTAGGGAAACACAGTTACCATTATTAATTACATCATTGCCAGCACTGACCATTCTAACAGCGTTAAAACATAAAGTTGGTTTTATGTAGACATGCCACTTGTCTCTGCACTTGATGATGATACAGTCTGTCCTATGAATGGGTAGAAGGACACAGTATTAATGGAGGACAACAATAAGAGTAACAGCAATGACATTTTTGAAAGATAGGTAATAGCGACCACTGACAAACTCCGCACAGTCATGTATACAGGCAATGGAATACTAACAGCATAAAATATATGACAGAGTAACATGGGGCTGTGGATGCTCATGTGACAGACTTTGCACCTGTTGGCCAGTGGACCCTGTGTAGAAAAACAGTGACATTAATGTCATGCATCACAGGTCTGCTGTACAATGCTGCAGACTATGAACCTGTTTAGGTAATATACGTGGTCTGCCTGTACCTGTATCTGCACAGCTTGGACTCCCACTGGATGTACCTGTAGTGTACAATGTTAGGGGAATATTGGTATGACACTAGACAGCAGTGGATGACATGAGGCTGAGTTAATAACAAGTAGTGGTCACAGTAACACTGTATGGAGATACTCACCTACCATTCTCTGGTGTTCAGCAGAGGTAGATAGACCTTGAACAGTAATGCAGACAGCATTACACATGCTGGTTACACTGCTTTGTCTGTACTGGCTGCATGTCATTACATTTATGTTGCACATCATCACTCTACATGGGTCTCTGTGCATGATTTAGTTCCACTGCTGAAAATCCAAAATAACAATACATGAATTTGCATGCAACAGTAAAATGCTATAATTTATTCTATAGTCATCCATGCCATGCAAAGTAAGACATACATGTGCTGCCTGAAACTCCTATGGGGACATAGAAAAAAGAACAATAGAGAATCTTGTATCCAATTCAGCAATGAGGAAATGTGGTGTTTGCTCTATGTGCCCATATATTTTCTGTGGCACTGAATTTACCGTCAATAGTAACACATATGGGATTCGTGATCGATATAATTCTTGTACTCAGAATGTTGTGTATTTAGCTCAATGCTGACAATGTCCTGCATTTTATGTAGGAAAGACCTCTAGGAGGTTAAAAAAAAATAGAATATATGAACATTTACAGGATATAAAAAAGCAAAAGAACACCAATGCTCTTTTTAAGCACTTGAGACTTAATGAACAACATACATTTAAATTTTTAGTTATTAATAAAGTTGTGAAAGATGTTCAGGGATGGGTAGTGGATGAGCATTTGGAAGCTGATGAGTTAAAATGACAGCTCAAATTAAATGCTACCCAATACCCTAGTCTCAAGGATGCAATTTCCATTAGGTCCATATTGAAATTAAAGAAATTAAATTCTTAGTGGGTGATCATTGGTTAATTGGTATGTGAATAAATGTATTTATTGTTTGTGTTTTGTGTAATATGGAGTTCTGAAGAAGTTTCTATGGGAATGAAAGTCCTGACCATGATGGACAATGCATTTTACAGTATTTATAATGACGAAGGTGACTTTTGTATATATAATTTTTCTTCGAAAACTTTGACTACATCACATGCTAATTTGTTATCTAAAGGGCTTTCATTTGTGCCTGCTCACAGGGCTGCATTGGTTCGGACACTTATAGACCTGAGGCTTTTTTGTCGCAAATTGAATTTGTCATTGTGGTTCCATAATAGTTCTAGGGGGTTATGCAGTAATGATTTATTGAGGTCTAGTTGTTTCAATCCCCCTTTAAGCAACTTTGTTCGACAGTATAAATGAATTTGTGAGTTGGATATACAACATACTTTAAACAATGTTTGTAAATGCAGTTTTGCTAACTTGAATAAAGTAGAAAGGAATTTATTGAGGGAACTAAGTAATAACAAACAAATACGTATTATGAAGTCTGATAAGGGGGGGGGTTAGTGGCATTGGATTATAATGAGTATTTGAACAACATGAATCAGCATTTAATGTAAGAAATGTATTGTGAAGTATCATTGAATGAAATTAAAATAGCATATTCAAAGATCGACTGTATGCTGGAAGATATGCTCATGCAAGGGGAAATATGTGAGAAGGAATATCAGTACATGGTTAACATCAGACCTTCAGTTGCCAGAATTTTTGGCATCCCCAAACTTCATTCAGATATGAACAACCCCCTCCCTTTCGACCCATAGTTGATGGTGCCAGGTCCAAAATGTATTTTACTGCAAAATTTTTGGATACTGTATTGAAAAATGGTTTGGGATATATTGACCATATATGTAAAGACTCGTGGCATTTTTTAGAAAAGATGAGTCGAGTTACTTTTGATCCTTGGTTGATCTTTATTACCATAGATGTCAAGAGTTAATTTTTGGTAATCCATCATCAGATAGGATTAGAGTGGTGGTTTGGCCAACAACTTACTAAATGTACACAATTTGTTAATTGGAGAGTTAGTTTTAAGTAACAACTTTATATTTTTTGAAGGACAACATTACAGGCAAGTTATGGAAGTTGCTATGGGCACAGCTTACGCCCCATTATTTGGCAACTGTAGGATGGCCCAATGGGAGGATTTATTCATTTTTAATAGTTCCTTTGTACATAGATGGGTGTTGTATATCCGATTTCTGGACAATATTTGTATCGTCTGGAAAGATAGTATCGAAAAGTTAAATGAGTTTCTTTTATACATTAATAATACAGTTGAATTTTTAGCCTTTTCAGCAAAATATGACAAGCACAAAATCAATTTTCTTGATGTAGAAATAAGTAAGGATGTGGACAACAATAGATTTATTTCAAGCATTTGGAAGCTGATGAGTTAAAATTGCAGCTCAAATTAATGCTACCCAATACCCTGGTCTCAGAGGCAATTTCCATTAGGTCCATATTGAAATTAAAGCAATTGAATTCTTAGTGGGTGACTATTGGTTAATTGGTATGTGAATAAATGTGTTTATTGTTTGTGTTTTATGTAACGTGGAGTTCTGAAAAAGTTCCTATGGGAATGAAAGTGCTAAACTCCTTATTTTATGCTGGTTTTATTAAAGGGATTTTACAGTCTACCAGCGTTGAGTATCATTTTTATTCAAGGTTTCCATTGGCCATTGGTATACTGCAGCTACCTGTCATGGAATATTTGTTTTTACTTGGTTTGTAGTGATTTTGTAACTTACAGAAAATGTCTGAAAACCTCAGGATCAGTAAGCAGGCAAAGACAGTATGGATACTTTTTGTATTGAGACAGTAGTTATAAGACTTGTGTTAAAAGCCACTAATGAATGTATATCCATAACAGCAGAAGGAAATAGTACATATGGATACTGTTGGAATCCGTAGGTTTTTGTATGTATACCACAGAGTCACCTGCAAGACATATGGATGATCTGTAAATCCATCTTTATGTACTGTAAACTTTTGATATGTACATTTTTCTATACAACTGAATATGGGAAATTAATGTATGTCCCTAATGGAGATGTCAACACCTGTATGCATGCAGGTAAATTAAACACCACTCCAGTAAGTTACAAACATTTGTCTTAACGCACATATTTTCCATAAAAATAAATCTAAACAGATACATATGAGAATGAGTAATGTTAACAAAGCTAATATTCCCCAAAACAGAATGACTAGCAGGTGCCAATTTACCTTATCAGCTACATATGACTCAGGTATAACTGAAAGTAAAAGCATCTACTATACATCCGTCAGTTAACTACCATTTGCACCATACATAACTAATGAGATTCATTAAAATGCCAGGTTTTGGAATCTCATTTGTGCAATACATAATCAATGAGGTTCGTTAAAATGACAAATTTTGTAATCCCATTTGTGCACGTTTGCATAAGGTGTAGAAATACAATGTATTAACTTATAGAGTGGTGTAATGGGAAGGTGCTCATCACAACTATAAAACAGATATCGATGAACAATACCATGTGTAACACATATATTTATAGATTTTTGGATTTTTTACTAACTACATGGGGGATAGCAGGTTTTAAGCCTAGCCAGGTTTCCCTGATCTGTATCCAATCAGGACAATACCACTATCCATAAGGAATATGGGTGCCAGGCTTGGTGTAAATTTCACATTTCCCATCCAAGGGTCTAGTTTGCACTTAAATTGTGTAACAGACAAACTCAACTTCAAATGGATGGGAAGACTGATCCATAGGAGGGGCAGTATCTGGGACACATATCTGTCTCTCCAGCATATTCTGTTTAAGTTACAGACAAACTCCAGGTCCTTAGACCTTGTATTTCTGGTATTGTTTAACTTGCAAATAAGCAGGAGATTCATAAGTGTGGGGTTTGTGGATGCCTTGTAAAACACTCAGCAATCTATAGGAGACTGAGTAGAGGGAAAGGGCTTTAAGGCCTCTGTATGAGACAGATTTGTTATGCCTTGTATTCTTTTTATAAGGAACCTCTGAGGTCATTCCAGTTGCTGGATATGCCTGTTTAGGTACTCAGTGATCAGAGCCTTGCACTCTATGATTGGTCTGATAAGGACAGAGTACAGCGAGATAATAGCCTCTTTAGACCTAGATGATATGCACAACATAAAAGGATTGCCTTACCAGTATGCCCATGGGGTGGTCGAAGGTAAGTTTACTGTCTATGAGTATACCTATATCCCTCACCATTGGGTCGACTCTTAAGGGTGTTTTATCAATATGGTAATTAACCAGGATAGTTGACTTCCCAAAGGTACAATTATGCATTTCTTAGCATTGTGTTTAAGACCAAATCTTTGGCACCATTAGTCAGAGATAGGCCTTCTTGAAGAATGCTAGTGTCTGCAGTAGAGTCGATGATAACCCCTAGCTTGCAATCATATGCAAACTTAGTCAGCTGTAAAAATGCTGGTTACCTTCCAATGATCTAATAACAGTACCACTTTTAAAGACTAATTTTGAGAATTTGCAGATCAGACCATTTCTAACTGCAAACTGAGTGGAAACTCAGCAAACAATTTTCAGATCTGACTACATTTTCCATTGGGGTAGTGACATTATTGCAATGGCTACTTCCAGCAGGCTTTGATGTGTCCAGACACTTAGATGGGCCTTGGAGAAGACTACCAAAATGTTGACTGTCTATGCTGGAGTGGAGTATCTTATGAGTGCCAGGCCAAGGAACGTCACAATGCTCAACATTTGGAAATGGATCATGAGGGAACATCAATGACTTATGGAGAACTACCAGACTGGATTGCAGATTCTCCACCGCTGTAATGATCTGCATTGGAGGGACAGAGAGGAGCTTCATCACAGGGTCACCTAGGTTTGGAGACAGCCACTGCATGCTGTGAGGCTATTAGATATTGTTATCTCTGCTAGCATGACTGGCTGAAGTTTTGTAAATAATTGTAAATAATTGTAAATTACCCTGTGTTACATATGCCAGCATGACTAGCTATAATTTTGTAAATAACTTTATCTCCAGGATTCATGAAGGAAATTATTCTGGGAAGGAGCAGTGTAGCTACTCCTGCATGGAATATGGCCGCCGAGCGATCCAGAAATGTGCCATTTTGACATGCACGAGCAGCCCTACACAGTTCCTGCATGGAAAACCATGCAGTATGCTAATCAGCTCATTTGATGGTGAAAACCATGCAAATGAGCTGATTTAGTGATCCAGGAAGTAGGCAGGTCTCCATGCAGGAACAATGTAAGGTCCAAAAATGTATTCGGTTACTAACAGAATACATTTCTGCAAAAAAGAAAACAGAGCCATGACAACTCCAATAAATGCATGTATTAAAGTGGTTGTCCATGCCAATGGCCAAATATATGGCCATTAGCATGGGAAAGTGTTTAATTTTTATAAAAATAAATGTTTATTTTTTTTGGCTGATCTCGGACGTTTAAGCATAGGGCAGCGCCACACAAACAGGATGGTGAGGAAAATAAAATAAAATAAAATTAAAAAAAAAAAAAGCAACAAAAGTCCATTTTAGGTAAAAGCTGCATTTTTGCCATTATAGTAAATGGGAAGCAGAATCAAAATCTTATGTAGTGCAGTAACTATGAGTAAGGCATTGGGGTATGTTAATGAGAGGACTTATACTGAATCACAAAATTCTTCTAAGTTTCCCACTACACCTAACCATGTAGGTGCTCTAACACCCACCATGTAGACAGGAGGAGCAACTTAGATGAAAAGGGTGTGTGTCATGCTTGCTGTAAGCACATTGGAGCTCTGTTGGCCGGATTTGTACTTAGCTAAGCACAGCTAAGTGAGGGGGTGTGTCTGAGGCTGCATACACTTATTCTATGAACTGAGGAGCATGCTCATCCCCAGGGGAGGGCCATATCTTGCTGTTTACACTAGCTAAATGAGTCTGGACAGCATGCCAGGGCTTAAACAGGAAGAATATAGGGAAAGAAAAAGGAAATAGAACAAGGGAAATGCTGTACAAGCAGCAATATGGGATACTGCAACACACAATGGGTCATTGAAAGTGCTCAATAATACAGCTGGCAGGCGGCTGCATAGCTGAAAATGGGAAGAGATGTAAAAAATAAAGAAAAGGAAACAGCACAATAAAGGAGAAATGAAGTATAAATCACTAATATGGGACTCTTGCAAATTACAATGGGCCAGGCAAAGCACATAATAATACAGCTGGCAGGTGGCTGCATAGCTGGAAGTGGGAGGAGATGTAAGTAAAAAATTATTTAAAAAGGGAAACAGAAGAATAAAGGCAATCATGCACAAATTACCAATAATACCTCTAACACTCACAGTGGCCAAATCAAAGCCATGAGTAATATAGGTGGCAGCTGGAATGTATCATAGTAAGCCAATCATACAGGCAGCATCTGCAGCACAACAGTATAAAGTATGGAAATAACTTACAGTCTGTTTTTTTCTACAAACTCTGCACCATTGGTGCATACATGCGGGGGAATTTTAACTGGAAAAATGTTAGGGGCTGCCATTGCTTTGATCCATCAGTATGTGCTAGAGGCTGAGGGCAGAGAAGAGGATAATGCTGACAACCACCACAGACCGAGGAGGAGGAGAAAAGTGTTCAAACCCAGGGTAACTTACCAGAGGCTACACAATCTGGAGATAGTAGAGTGCTACAGAGTGCACAGAGACATAGTTCAGCAACTCACCGAGCTGTGCCGGCCTCAACTCAGAGCTAGAACCAACAGAGGGGAACCCATCCCAGTGGATACCAAGGTATGTGTAGCCTTAAGAATTCTAGCTACAGGTACTTTCCAAAGATCTACTGGTGACATGATGGGGGTCTCACAGGTATCTGCATCTGGGGTACTCCACCAGTTCCTGGATGCTATGCTACCACATGCCGGTAAGCACATTTACTTCCCCAACACCCATGAGTAGAGGACCAGCAATATGCATCTCTTCCACAATGCAGCAGAATACCTGGAGGTACTGGGTACCAAAGACTGCATGCACATCCACATCAAAGCACCACCTAGTGAACAGGGTAGGGTCTACATAAACTGCAAGGGCTTCCCCTCCATCAACTGCCAGGTCATGTGCAATGCCCAGGGTATTATCATGAATGTGTGTGCTGGGAGCCCTGGAAGCTATCACTACTCTCCCATCTGGCATTCATCACAGCTGGACCAGGCATTTGCCAGTGGGGGCATCCCATATGGCCATCTGGTGGGGGATGCTGGCTATGCATTGGAGCTGTGGATGATAACACCCAGCAGAAATGCACACACACCCATACAAGAATGCCATAATGAGACATATGCACAAGCCTGGATCATTATAGAGCATGTCTTTGGGATGCTCAAGTCATGGTTCCACTGCCTTGACGTATCTGGTGGAGCCTTGCAGTACTCTCCAGCCACATGTACACACATGTTCATAGTATGTGCCATGCTACATAATATGATCCTGTGGAAACAGCTGCAGCAGGAACAGCACGTGGAAGGGCCATACAGCCCACCACCACTGCCAAGGTCCCCACAGGTACAGAGGGACTCACAGGAGGAGGCCCCTGAGCCTGCTCCTGTAGGCAGATGGATGTGTGCCCAGTATGCTCAGGTCTTGGCAAAGAGGCAACACATAGCACACACACTGACACTGTATGGACCCCAGGGACTGACACCTCTCTCTGACTCACACACATGGTAAAATGGACGACACACACATCACATTACTTCTAACTTACCATGTATAGGCAGTGTACTGTGTGCATCCAACATAGGCGGCCCTCAAGCACTGTCCTCATAACTGCTGCAAGCACAAGATAATTCAGTCTTCTTAACATTAAATGAATAGAATAGTATGTTCTGCTAGCATATCTATGGTAATGCTGCATGCATGCAAGGGAATGGGGTGGCCTACAGGGATAGCAACACACAACTGACAGCTATGTTGGCCACCAGGAAATGTCTGGCCAAAACTGGCCTCTGCACACTATGCAGTAGTACCCAAGGTGGCAAATCCCACTGCAGTATAGCTGTGGAGACAACTAAGTGGGTAGTCATAGGTCACAGGCATTGATGTCAGGGTGGGGGTCCCATAACCACCTCTCACACCCACACAGCAAGTCAGCTGTAGAAAACCACAGAAAAATGTATGGTAAAGGCACACAAATGCCGGCAATGTTGAATAAACCCCCTACAGACTCACACAGTGATAGCACAGCACGACCCGCAGTTGCAGTAAGGCTATTTTGGGTAAGAAGTCTGAAACTCAAATGTATGCCAGTACAATTGGACCTGGGATCTTTACTGATATGCCTCCATTCCCCAAGATAGGGCATAATAGTATGGTAAATGGAACTGAAATGTAAAGCAAATACCAGCACAGTTTGTGCAAATGTGTATAGTGGGCAGGTGTGCCCTCCATATACCCACAAAATGCAGTAACATATATGTTTGCATGGAAATAGCAGCATAGCACACATTGGAAGGGCTGTACCAATACACATTAAAACATGTTGCCTGTCCACAATATGCAGGGGTCAATGAGCTATGTGTATGTGTGGTTAATACTGTCTGGATCTGGCCAGCATGTTCTCCTGGCAGTCGTCTTGTACTGCCCTAGGTACAGTGCTGCCTTTGACAGGGCCATGTGCAGATAACTGAAGTGCCAACTGTTATGCATGTCAGTGACACCCACTGCTCTGACACTGACATACCTGGAAGTCACAGTGTTTTGTGGAATATGCTACACATATTACTGACATCTTGAAGGATGTGTAGGAGAGGTGCCGTTGCTTTTGTTAATATAAGTGTTGTGTGGTACTGTTGCCAGTGGTCACTCTCAAAAATCCTTTTTCTTGTGTTTGCTTTTACAAATAATGGACATGTCTGCACAGTTGAATGCACTCTATACCCACACCCATAACTCCTAACCTCTGACAGCAAGATGTCTGGACAAGGGCAGAAAGAAAAGTGGAACAAAGGTACAATGATAGGAGTGCATTGTACATATCGCCCTTACGTACTGAAAAGTTGAGTTGAGGGGTTTGCAGTAGTGGGAATTGTCTGAAGGTTATGGATTTGTAAACAGTAATGTCTGTATTATTTTGTAACATCACACTTCAATTATATGTAACTAACTTGCCATAAAAACACAAGTTTACGTAGAAAGGATGAAACCTCTAGCCAAACATGTGGACAACCTGCCAAAAAATGTACAAGTCAGAGGTATACACACAAAAGGATATGACATCTCAGGTTAGAAAGATACCACACAAGCAGGAGATCCCTAGCCAGTATATCACCAGGTTGCTGGACTGTTTACACAGCTGTGTGTCATTACAACACTGGCTGTAGTCGCACCACACAAATGGCCTTGTTGGGCAAGAATTTACATAGCTGCCCTCATAATATTGGTCTATGCATCATACAACTACTATTCTTCTGGTAAAGCACTTTGATGATCTGAGAATGTCTGGCACTAAGTAATGACACAATGCATTGCAGTTTCAAACTACAGATATGTCAGGAAATGTCTGCTAAACCAAACAAGTACCCTGAAAGGTATGGATGTAGCACACAAAACCCTGGAATGGAGTACACCTATCTCTGGGACAGAGTCCCACCCTAATTATAGAAGGTCACACTGGGCATGATCCTACACTTAGAGAATTACAGGACATGTTGGAACCCACATTGGAATATATGACTGTATTGTGTATACATGTCTGTGCATACAGACAGCTATGTACACCTCAACTGTCCCCACACACACACACACACACACATTGGACAGGATTACCCATAGCTAGCTGTAGGTGGACCATATGTGATACATCAGCATCTGTTGTGTGAGATACACACACACACATATATATATGGGCAACAGATAACAACAAAGGTCAAGCATACACACACATAGATGTGGGAAACTGAGAGACAGACAGTGATATAGAAAGAGACACAGGGGGATACAGACAGAGTGAGTCACACATACGGATACCCTGAATGGCATACAGTAATGTTCTGCTGTGGATGGTGGCATACCAGTTGTAGACAGTTGCATGTGCCAGCATAAAAGGTGAGTCCCATTGTGTAAAATTACTGAGGTTATGTTTTTAATATCACATCAACTGCCTGTGTGTGTGTGTGTGTGTGTGTGTGTGTGTGTGTGTGTGTGTGTGTGTGTGTGTGTGTGTGTATGTGACAGTTGTGTATGTGAGAGTGAGGTTGTGTGTGTCTGTTTGCAGGTGAAACAGTTTTAGGCCATTCCCACCCACAACACTTTCCATTGCCTCACTTTATTACTGCTGCTGATGCCATTCTCCTTATCAGCACCTTTGGCCAGTTGTCAGCCCCGTAAGCTCTGTAGCATGCATAATAATTGTGTAACACAATAGTACATATTACTAGCTAGACAAGGGTTCTAATCTCAGATCTGCCAAATGAATGTGTTTGTATGAAGTATTCTGATAAGCCTCCCATCCAGTGCCATACTTTATCACTCCTGCTGATGTCCTTCCCCTCATCAGTACCTTTGGCCAGTTGTTAGCCCAGTAAGCTTTGTAGCATGTCTGATAACTGCATAACACTATAGTACAAATCACTAGCTGGAGATGAGTTCTAATCTCAGACCTGGCAAATGAGTGTGTGTGTGTCTGTGTGTGTGCATGTGTATGTTTGTAAAAAAAGTATTTCGATAAGTCTCCCACCAACTGCCCTACTTTATCACTCCTGCTGATATAATTTCCCTTATCAGCACCTTTGGCCAGTTGTCAGCCCATTAAGCTCTGCAGTGTGTGTGATAACTGCGTAACACTATAGTACAAATAACTAGATAGGCAGGGGTTGGATTCTCAGATCTGGCAAGTGTGGGTGTATAAGTGTGTGTGTAACTGTGTATGTTTGTAGGAAGAAGTATTTTGATAAGTTACCCAACCACTGGCCTACTGTATCCATCATGCCGATATCACTCCCCTTATAGTTTCATAGGTGTGTACTTGGCTAATGGCCCTGGAGCCATTACACGCCTAGCCCATAGAAGTGCCTTGCCATTGTGCCACCTGATGTTAGTTCCCAGTGACCCCATCAAGTAGATCCACTGGAGTGATCCCTGGGGTGAGCTTTCTATTACCCATCCACTCAACAAGATCTTTCTGGAACAGGGTCATCTAGGTGCTTTGCTTGACATGTATGGGAAGTCTATGCCAGGTCTTGTGCAGTCTCTGGGTGAGGAACCTGTACATCAAGCATGTTGTGTTGATTGTTGTAATGAGGTTGAGGTCCCTGTAGTGTGTGGTGCTGAGAGATTGGGATGTCTTTAGATGTAGCATTTGTAAAAGAACTGGATCAGACATGGCTTTGCAAGTCAAGCAGAGATCGCCTCTAAGTAGGTGATATGAGACAGAGAATAGTAGATAGAGTATTTTGAGTTTGTCTGTATAGGATATGTGTTTAATGCCTAGGATCCTCATTGTGAGGTACTTCTGTGGCCTCTCCAGCTGTTGCAGGTGTCTAGTGATGTACATGCAAAATGAGCCATTATACTTGATGATTGGTCTAATGAGGGAAGAGTACACAGAGATGATGACCTCCTTCTTCCTGGATGCAAAACCCTTGATAATGAGATGTGCCACATAGATGGATTTCCTGACCACAGTGGCAATCTGGTGGTTAAAAGACAGGTTGCTGTCAACCTGTGTCCCCAGATCTCTTATAACACCTTCAGTGTTCAGTGGGCTCCCATCAATGTGGTACTTTGTGGGAAATGATATTTTATCAAAGGGGCTGATGATGCATTTTGTGGTGTTAAGCTTCAGACCATGGTTTCCAGACCTGTCAGTGGTCTCAGTGAGACCTTTCTGTAGGATATCTGTATCACTTGTGGAGTTAATGATGGCTCCCAGCTTACAATTGTCTGTGAATATGGTCAGCCAGCATTCCCTTATGTTAGCCTGGACTCCTGAGAAGTACATGTTGAACAGGAGAGTACCCAGGACTGATCCCTGTGGGACTTCACTTGTGACTGGCTGGCGGTCTGACTTGGAGCTCACGGCTTTCACACTGTGTGTTCTATCTGTGAGCCAATTTGCAACCTCCTAGTGATATAGGGGTTGATGCCTGGTTTGGTGGGTTCATCCATAATTCCTGACTGAGGAATGGTACTAAGAGCCTTGGCCAGATTGATGTAGGCTGTATGCAGAGCCTTGCTGTCATACACAGCCCTGGTGACTGACTCAAAGACGTCAACCAGGTTGAGCAGGTATGATCTCCCTTACACAAAGCCAAACTGTGTGGGGTCCAGATTTAGGAGATTACCTATATGTTTGTTGGTCAGGTCCCTGATAATGCACACCATGCTGTACACATCAGACTCATCAGGCTACTGGACTAATTCCCAGGGTTAGTGGTTGCCACACCTTTATGGAGAGAGATGAATGTAGCAGTGAGCCATTTGGGAGGGACAAAGCCTGAGGTGAGGCTATGACTGAACAGGGCACACAGATGTGGTGCCAAGTATCTTTGTAGTTCATGTAGAACACAGCCAGGGATAATTTGGGGCCCCATGAAAGCTATATTCTTGTCCATGGACAATGCAGGTGTAACCTGGGCGGCAGTAATCCTGGGTGCCTGGCATTCTTCTGGAATTCTGATTGTTCCCCTGGGGGAGAGAGAGGTAAAGCTGAAAATTAATGTGTTGGCAAGAATGTTGGGAATATCAGTTGGCTTAGTATAGGAGGTAGCATTGTGCAATAACTCAGAGCACTTTTGTGTATTGGCATGGAGGTTCTTGATATCACTAACAAAGGACGTATGATTGTTGTCTGTATCTGCTACAGTTCTACCATCATAGGCAACTCTAGATGATTTCACGTGAGATCTCAAGTTGTTGTTGAGGCTAATAAGGGAGTTTCACCACTCTTGGGACTCCACCTTTTTCTGCAACAGTTTCTTCCTTCTGTTGTACAGGTTATTAATGGCAGGGGACCACCAGATTGGCCTCCAGTGTTTGAAGGAGAGTGCCATGGTTCTGTTGGGTATGGCTAGTTCTATGCATTGATGTACATGTTTGTACAGTGCATTAGTGTATAATTTGGCAGTCATGCAGGTATTTTCCATTGGCATGGATTCTGCAAAGGTAGCCACCTCTGTTCTTATGAGACCAAAATCAGCTTTGGAGAAGTTTGTCAAGGTGGCTACCTTTGCGGGGGGTGTGGGTGAGATGTGGATTTCCATGGTGATTACTCTATGTTGGATCTGACCAGGTTGTGATTGACTACTGTTGTCAAGTAATGGTCCCATAAGTTAGTAATCAACACAGGTCAAGGATGTTGCTTCCTCTACTGGGTGTCAGAATGAGCTGGTCCAGGGCATTGAAACTGATGAATTCCAGGAAGCGGTGGGCCAGTGTTTTGGTGCTTGAGTATCTTACACAGTTGATGGACGGGTAGTTGAACTCTTCTAGTATGAGAGTGTTGGGTTGGACCTTGATAGATTCCAGGGTGTTGAGGAATGTGGATTGAGAGTCTAGGGACATGGATGTGGACCTATAGCAGGCTATAACCTGGATTGCACTATTTCCCAATGTCAGTTGTACCTGAAGTATCTCAGATGCCATATGCTGTGATACTATTCTGGATGTGTGCATATCTATTATTAATATGGAGACACCACTGCCTTTGTAGCTGTGGTTCATGTTTTGGGGCTGACAAGTGTGGAATGAGTTATAAGCCTGTAGTGCAGGGTTGCTGTCTGCTGCTGTAAACCAAGTCTCCGTTACAGCACAAATGTCAATGTTCTCCATTTTGAGGAGTGCTTTGACTGGCTGCATCTTGAGCTGTAGATGTCTAGTGGTGAGCAGTATGACCCTCTGATTCATATATGTATAGCTGTTACATATGTAATTTGATTTGGAACACTTTTTAAAAAGGCACCATAGGGGTGGTGAGACACTTAGCCAGTACCTGGAAACCCAGGGGTGACAGATGCAGGCCATCTCTAGCAAGCCATTGCAGTCGATCGATCATGTCATCACAAGCAGACAGATACTGGATTCCATGAGAGTGACACCAGACACTTAAGCCAACTGTTGAAGTCAATCATTTCTTGTTTGTACTGCGGTATAGTTCTGTGTGACAGTAGTATACTGCTCAGAGCTACTATCATACCTGCCTGGCCCACATAATCTGAGAGCTCCACCATGTCTCTTTTCATATAGTCCATGGAGGTGCATCTCAGGTCATTCACACACACATGGACAATGACAGAGTGATACTTGTAGTTGTTGTGGAGTGACCTGACTGGGTGTGTTATGTGTTGGATTATGGCACCTGATAGACAGCTGACTGTTACCTCCTCCATGTTCAACCTAGTGAGTGGGACATCTGTGTGCCTCACTATTGATTCACCTAAAATTACTGTATCAGGCAAGGTGGTTGGCCTTTGGGGATAAGGTTGAGGGGCACACTGTGTAGGTGAGATATGTGTCCTGTAGTTCGTGCTGTGTTGTGGTGGTTGAGTGGTTGTCTGTCTTGGTGGTCTCCGCTGTTTGGGTAAATGTCTATTGATTGCCTCTGTGAAGGTGGGTGGATGGTTATTATTTGTATGTCGGAGCTGTGATAGTGGGTATTCTGGAGGGGTATATATTCCATGTGATGTGTTGCAGGTGTTGACCCTTCTCCTCTTGACCAGCTAGTTCAGTCTTTGCTGGAGAGTGCATATCTTCCAATTCGGTGATATAGGGGTATCTCTCACAAGTCTGAGTGTTGGGAGTTTGGAGGAGAGGGTTGTCTGTGTACATGAGGCAGTTGTAACAGTGCCTCAGAATGCCCAGGTGCACCAGGATAATGGGCAAAAGCACAGAGAATTGCACTTTAGTCATGCCAGGTGGGGTGGTCATAACCACTAAGTACTGGAGCTAATTCCATGAGGAACTACTACTGCTGATGGCTCTCAAGTGTGCTAGAATAATTGATAAATAAACCTGTTGAAGTGCAAAGCTATTAGGCTATTTGAAGTGCAGGAGAGAAAGAACCAGCAAGATCTAAGGGAAAACTGAAGGCAGACTGTCTTGCACCTGTAACAGTTTGCCTCAGCTATGCAGTTATCAGCACCTTTGGCCAATTGTCAGCCCAGTAAGCTCTGCAGTGCATGCAATAAATGCATAACACTATAGTAGAAATAACTAGATAGATTGTGTTTCTAATCTCACTACTGGCAACTGTTTGCGTGTTTGTGTGAGAGTCATATACAGTGTGCGTTATACCATTTTTGAGTTGTGTACCACCCTCTAAACTTCTCATCACCCTACTTTACTAGGTCTGCTGATGTCATTCACCTTAATAGTACCTTGAGAGTAGGTAAAATTATGTAAGCTCCATGGCATGTCTGATAATTGCGTAACACTATAGTAGAAATAATTAGATAGGTAGGGGTTCTAATCTCACTACTGGCAACTGTTTGTGTGTTTGTGTGAGAGTCATATACTGTGTGTGTTATACCATTTTGAGTTGTGTACCACCCTCTAAACTTCCCATCACCATACATTACTAGGCTTGCTGATGTCATTCAACTTAGCTGTACATTGGAACTAAGTGTAATTATGTAAGCTCCACGGTGTATAGTAGAAATAACTAGATAGGTTGGGATTCTAATCTCAGTACTAGCAAGTGTGTGTGTGTGTGTGTACATGTGTGTGTGTGTGTGTGTGTGTGTGTGTGTGTGTGTGTGTGTGTGTGTGTGTGTGTGTGTGTGTGTGTGTGTGTCTGTGTGTGTGTGTGTGTGTCTATGTCTTTGGATGAAAATCATATCCTGTTTGGCTGATACCATTTTGACTTGTGAATCATCTATGCCTGTTTACCACCTCCCGATGGCATTACTTTATACAGCGTGGTAATGGCATCTGCCTCACATGCAGCATGTTAAACCATTGTGCACACCATACCAGTCCTCTGTACAGATGTCTATGAAATATCCAGATGTTTGCACACTATATGTGGTCTGTGTCCCTTTCCAATGCCCATGTTTGTGACACTGTTGCCAAATCAGCCACAGTGAGTGTACTGACAAACATGCCAGCATCAGGCATCATACCTGACTGAAAGATCATGCTGATATGATGTCTGCTACACTATCACTTGTCCAGGCATGTAGGAGCAATGCATGAATCCACATCCTATTCCTGGTGGGTTATCTCACCATCCATGAAGGCATTCAGAACATTATGTATTGTAAGAGGTGGTGTGTTATGTCCTATGCATATAATCTATGTGGGGCATGTCATGTGTATGAAGTAGTATAGTACATTGAGGTGGAAATGTAGGCTTACTAATCTGTCTATTGCCAACCGTGTTTATGTTACTGTGTGAACATCCCCTGTGTCAGCCCTTACTGTGTGTATGCAAATGATATACCATTTTGTCTTCGTGTTCCACCCGGTGAATTCAGGAATGCATACCACAAACCTACTATACACAGGATCATACATGCCCTCATCAACTGCATCAGAGTTGAGTGTATGGGAAAGCAATGGCAGGGCCAACAGGTGTTGAGAGGTGAATTTGTTGCAGTTAATATAATGGCTAAGCTTGTGAGGTGCCTGCTGACAGTGCTGCTGTAACCTCTTCTGTGTGTATGAGCCTGTGGTACTAAACAACACTGAGGTGACATGTCTGAAGGCTACCTGTCTGTGACAAGGGGTATGTATGCAAGGTTACACAGTCTGACAACATTGTCCCTCACACACTGTTGCATGCATACACACCTGGTACATGTACATATAAAGCTGCACCTTGTCTATGACACAGTTGGTGTATTCCCACTCTGCCATACTCCCTCTTTGGAATGTCTGCAGGGCCACAACCTGCAGACACACAGACACCTGGAACACAAACAGAATACAGCATGTCAGACTACATTCAGTCAATGGTACTAACAGCAATAATGCATCCTGGCTAATAAGGTACATACACCTGTATGTGTACCCATAACAAATGCAAGCAGACAGCACCATACATATTATTACATTGCTACACTGTACTATATTCACCCTGTGCATCAGAACCATATTAGAATGTCCCTGCATCAATGGTATGGATGACAGGGATGTGGCACAGGTATCATCATATGCACAGGGTGTGCTGTGGGTTTCCTAGATGCTTAGGTTGGGCCATACAGTTGACAACATGTGTATGTATGTTTGTGGAGTGTTCATTAAATGGGCTGTGCAGGTGTGTGTGTGTGTGTGTGTGTGTGTGTGTGTGTGTGTGTGTGTGTGTGTGTGTGTGTGTGTGTGTGTGGAGGTGACTTGTCTGATGGTGATGTGTGTGTGTTTGTATGCACACAGTCATGCCATGTGGTCACCCTACCTAGGGATAGTTTGGACAGCTGTGGGCCATACATTGCAGGGTGTACAATTCACCATCTCTGGCCATGGCCATGGGAACTGGGCCTGCCAGAGTTCTCATTGGCACCAACAGGACCAAGTCCAGATGCAGTACTACTCCCTGTTGGTAACTGCTGTCTGCTGGATCCTCATCCCTGTTGGGACCAGCCAGGACCATGTGCCCATGGTCTGCTGCATTGTGGCATGGACAGCACACCCCCTTTCTGTAGTACTGGTGGTACTGCCAGTATGGGAACATGATGGTGCATGACCATGTAGACTCTCAGCTGGTCGTGGTGCTGCCCTATTGTATGTGGTTGCTAGCCATCCCCTGCCAAATGCTGAAACACAGATATTCCATGGTCAAGGATGCCAAGATCTCCCTCCACCATATATCCATGACCTCAGTATGCTCACGGGTGGCCGCAGTGAGTTCACAAATATCACCATGGACACCAGGGTTGTGCTCATCCACGACCCTGCATATATGTCTGGTGTTATGCTCATTATGTGCCTATGCCTCCATGATGGCCCAAAACATGCATCTGGTGACTGCTTAGGTGGCACTTGCAACAAGGACATCATGGGCTGTAATCCTCCTCCAAGTAAACCTGCCCATCTGCCTGTGTGGAACCTCGCCAGCACTCTGGTTATGGCTAGTGCCTGCACCCTCACTT
This sequence comes from Protopterus annectens, assembly GCF_019279795.1. Taxonomy (NCBI): domain Eukaryota; kingdom Metazoa; phylum Chordata; order Ceratodontiformes; family Protopteridae; genus Protopterus; species Protopterus annectens. The sequence goes on along the minus strand of NC_056735.1, from coordinate 616,795,149 downwards.
GCCATAGTCACCACACTAGCCTGTTCCATGCCACCACCTGCCAACTGTCCATTATCTGTGGCCATTGGTGATGGGGTATGTGTAGGCATTGTGACTGTGTGGGGGGATGGGATTGACAACAGTGAGATGCCAACCAATGGCACAGATTCAGCCCCTGACAAACCCACCTGTGCCTCAATAGGAGCATTGTCATGGTTAGAGTCTACAGACACACTGACATCAAGATCAGAGTGGGAGGAACTGTGGCCACTATGTCCACCTGTGAGGAAAAAACAACATATGTAAATTACTACCTGCACTATAAGGTTTGCTGGTACACTCACAAACACACACACACACACACACACACACACACACACACACACACACACACACACACACACACACACACACACACACACACACACACACACATATACAGGTGAGGTGCCTCAAAGGCATTACACAGACCTCACATTAGCAAACTGGGGACATTCACGACACACAATCAGACAATAACATACACACTCTGGACAGACCCTCAGCATCATGCAGTGCAGCTCTTTACACTTACTGTTACTGCTAATATACACCTCTGGGATACGTGAGTGGTGTTAGCAGGTGATGGGGCTTCACCTAGCACACACTGCACCCATGTAAACATTATTGCTGTTCAACTGTATAGCACTGTGGCAACTCCTACAGAACATACCTCCCAACTGTACAGAGTTTTGATGAATGTCTAGATGTCTGGCTCATATTTTTGGTCTGTACCCCATAACTCCTGTATTTGTCTGATACATTACTGGGATGACCTTTGGAATGGTGCCACTAATTAATGTCATAATTTGAGGTGCAGCCTGCATAACCTGCAGTACATGTATGTTAAAACAAGGCGATTACTCAAATAACTTTTCAAGCTTACAGTGGATATAAGTGCACACACCCCTGTTATCATGCCAGGATTTTGTGATATATCAAATGAGATCTCAGAAATCAGGTAATTTCCCTAATTTCATATGACATACAACCTGTGCAATCCAACTGAAGAACATACACAACAGTCACAGGTAACATATCGTAAATGCAATAGGTCCAATAGGCTGGTTGCATGAGTGTGCACACCCTTAAAGTAATACTCTGTAAAAACAGCTTTTGATTTAATCACAGCATTCAGTTCTCTTGGGAAGGTGTCTATCAGAATGGCACATCTTGACTTGCCAATGCTTGTACAGTCTCCTTTGCAAAACACTTCCAACTATGTCAGATTGCAAGGGCATCTCCTGTGCACTCCCATCTTTAGGTCACCCTGCATATTTTCTATTGGATGTAGGTGTGGGCTCTAGCTGGGCCAGTCCATAACATTGCATGCGTTCTGGTGAAGTCATCCTTTTGTTGATTTGGATGTATAGTTTGGGCCATTGTTATGTGGAAAGGTGGAATTCCTCTCCATCCACAGCTATGTGGCAGACACCAGAAGGATTGGAGCCTCAAGGAACTGTTATTTGGAACTGCTCATAATCCCCTCCAACTTGCCTACAGCTCCAATTCCAGCTTGTGATCAGCAACCCTAAAGCAGGACACTGCCATCACCATGCTTCACCATGGAGGTGGTTTTGTTCTGGTGAAGCACAGTGGTGTTATTGTGCCATACAAACCTGGCAGAATTGTGGCCAAATAGTTCAAACTTGGTCCCATATGACCATAACACATTTTTCCACTTGCTTTTTGGAGACCTGATGTATTGCTTTCAGACTTTCTCCAGGCCTGGATATTGTTTGGTGTGAGGAATTGCTGCCATCTTCCAACCCTATCCTGTAGGTGGTACATATGGAGAACACGGAAGATTGTTGTCACATGTAGTATACACCCAGTACTTGCTGGAGATTCCTGCTACTCCTTCACTGTTGCTGTAGGGCTCCTGGCAGCCTCCCTGGCCAGTTTTGGTGTTGTATTCTCATAGAATTTGGATTGATGCCCACTCCTTTACAATGTCACTGTAGCCCCATAATATCACCACCTTTTGATGACTGTCCGCACTGTGTTCCATGGTATATGTAATGCTGTGGAAATGTTTTGATACCCTTCTCCAGACTGATACATCTCAAAGATGTGGTCCCTTAGCAGCTTCATTAGCTCTATGCGGACCATGGCTGTTGCTGTAGCAAGCAACTGGGTATATGTTAGGAAACTCCTGATAGGACAGCTGACTGTTATTTGCTTTCAATCAAAGAGTCTCTGTAATTGATGGCAGGTGTGTACCCAATAAGATGTAATGCTGTAGTTATATGGAAATCTGCGTCAACACAGTATTAGCTTCAGCCTGTGAATTGTACAGGTTATAGGTCATATGACAGGTTGGCAGGATTTTGAAACTATCTATTGTGTTCTCATTTTTGTATATCAAAATACCTGCCATTCTAACAGGTATGTACACCATTTATATGCACTGTATAACACTAATTTATACAATATGACCCTAGGTGTTGGACTTTGTCCCCCCATTTTGTCAGTCTTTGTCCAGATGTCCTGCAATGACAGGTTGTGAGGTATGCTACAGATATGTGACATCTCCTGCAAATAGGCCCCTGTGATGACCACAGTGTTGCAATGCAGTAAACACCACTGCAACTGAACATGCAGATATTGCCCAATGGCTAAGTGTAACAGTTGTGTGCATGGTCACATGCATGGCCTTAACATGCCTGGGGTACTAGTGAGCCACAACAGGAAAATTCCACACTTAGTGGCTTCAGGCTGCTGTCCCACATGCAGATCAGAGGGACGTATGTAGTTGTGGGGGAGAAATAATGTCAGCAGATACACATATGGCATTGGTACAAGATAACTGCTACGTTTCTGCACAGGTACAGCACACACTATGACATTACACAATTTCCTGTCCTTCACCATAGATGTGCACTTGTGTGAATTACTAAACCCCACCCACTAATCCATTTTGCACTGACATATACATCTAGAGACTCTATAGAAGACAGTTTCACTGCTACCTCATTACATTGATGTGCACTTTGGCCTTACCTTCATGCTGCTCGCCTGTTGCTTGGGTGCCTCCCAACGACTGGTGTTTCACATGTTTGATGTTGTGTGGGGGCTACCCTGAGGTTGGCAAGGAGGTCCTCTGTTGCCGTAAGTGAGGTCTGTGTGGTTGGACCCCCACTGGTAGCAGTACGGTCCCTCACTACAGCAGCAGCCCTTTGCCGGGCACAATGTATCAGGTCAGTTGCTTTATGCCTGACCTGATCATATGTTTGTCCATGGTGGCCCAAGATGTTCACTCTGTTGACAAGATCATCCCACATGGCAGTTTGCTCCCACAGATTTTGCCAGCTACGGCCAAAGAGAATAGCATAGTGTTTTATCACAGCTTCCATGATGGCTGCTGTCTCCACAGCAGAGTATGCAGGTTGCCTCTGCATGGCACCTGGAAGACATTAACAGGGAAACACATCACAGGACTGCACACATTGCTCTGAGTTCTTTACAGAGCCAGCACATGAATATTGCATATCGTTAGCCACCACTTACAAACACATCATACACCTGTACCTAGCAGGACTGTATGGACATGCATTGTACTCCTTGTCCTGATGTGTCATGTTCCCCCCAGTGAAGGCCAGTACATTGCATAAACCATCATTCATCACTGACGTTTTTGTAGAGGGCTGACAGTGGCCATGTCCTCTGCAGATGGGATGTCAACGGTGCTCAGGCTTTGCTTGCATACAGTATGTAATGGAACTGGAAACATATGCCTGAGTTCATGTAGGATGCAGACAGGAATGTTATCAGGCCCCAAGGGGACTTGCTTTTGTTAACTTTGATTAGGAACTTTGCACCTCATCCATGATGATGAGGGGAGGGGTGCGTGTGCTGTGCATATCCACCTATACTGATGGTGAACTGGGGGGGGAGAGTGATGTTTGCCCTAAACCTGTCTGCAGCAGTTTGGCTGTAGTTATGGTGTATCTGTATGTGGTGTGATTGACCACCATTACAGGGTGGGTTGGGTTGTTGCCTCTGATACTGCAGACTTATGTGAAGATGGCCTTGTGATTGTCCTTAGTGGCTGTGTCCAATTCGTACTCATAGTTAGCCTTACAGTAATCCACCTGTGACATAATATGCTCATTCAGACAAAGGTTGACATGCTGACCAGTTGGTGCATGATCCTACTTTCCCCTGTGTAGCCAATATAGCATCCCATTATGTACTTTGTGCATTGCTGCTGTCCAGCAAAGGGGATTACTCTACTTTGGTGGATACAGGATTTACAAGTAAGGTATTGCTGAGGCCATACAGCTATGTGGGCTGTCATATATCTGCTTGTAGTAGGCATGGGCACAAGGTCATAATACAGTTGGACACCTCTCCAATTTCAATGTGATACCCATGCTTATTCTAGTACCCATGTCTGTGTCAGGGCAATGCAACAATCATTAGCTGTGGAAGTGTAACTCTGTTGGATACACAGAAACTAAGATTAAACATGTGTACAACATGTACAGCTTATTTACCTGACATTTTGCATCCCATGTCAGTTGTTATGAGGCAGCCAGGTACACCTACCCCTACATACATATGTACAGGTAATACCTGCTGTACATTTCTGTTCTATGTCAGTATGGCACACTGTAATTACACTCTTGCTACTCAGTCATTCACATTAACATGTTATGGCAGGACATCTGGAGGACACCGCACATACATGGTGGGCTAACGGCCATAATTAATGACACTTTCTTTGTATTGCTGTAACACACATACAACATTTGATAGTACAGTAGCTATTGCATTCACAGACATTCCCTGGAGGATGTCTGACGATCATATGGCAGTCAGAGAGGAGAAAGGCTAGGACTGTGGTAGTGAGGGTAGGAAATGTTAATGCTGTGAGTATGACTGGTATGGGGACAGAGCTAGCTGATATGATGGACAGAAGAAAGGTGTATAGGTGTATATATTTTATGAGTGCCAGAGACCAGATGAAAGGGGTGTATGGCTGTGTGTATTGGAGTCGGGTACAAATAGTTCTATCATGGTGTGTATGAGAGGGGAAATGGTGTAGGGGTTAACCTGAAAGAACATTGTGCCAAGAGTGTTTGTGGAGGTGATAAGAGTGTCAGGTAGAGTGATGTTTAGGAGGCTGGGAATTGATGGTGTAATGATGACAGTTGTTAGTGCATATGCTTTGCTAATTGGTGTGTGATGGATGAGACAGACGTACTTTGGAGTGGTTGGATGAAGTTAGCGTTAGCCAACTAGAGAGTGGTGATTGGAACAGATTTCAAAGGGCATGTTGGTAAAGGGGACAGAGGGGATGCAGACATGATGGGTAGGTATGGTGTTAAGCAAAGGAATGCAGAAGGTGAGATGGTGGTGGAGTTTGAAAAAGAGGTTAGACATGACTGTGGTGAATATTTAGTTTTACAAGACCGATGGCCATAGGGTGACATACAAGAGTGAAGAAAGATGCACACAAGTGGATTATCTCCTATGTTTGAAGGGGATTGAAAACTGTAAAGTGGTAACAGCGGAAAGTGTAGTTAGGCAGCATGGAATGTAGGTCTGTGGGATGACATTGGTGATGAAGAAGAGGGGGAGAATTGTGAGGGCAGCACCATGGATCAAATGGTGGACACTGAGAAAGGGTGATTGTGAGGCTGAGTTCAGGGAAGAGTTAAGACAGGCATTGGATGGCAGTGAAGAGTTAGAAAATATCTGTGTAACTACATCTGAGCTAGTAAGGGAGATGAGTAGAACAGGGCTTGGTGTGACATCTGCACAGAAAAAGGAGGACAAGAAGACCTGGTGGTGGAATGAGGAAGTACAGGGGAGTATACAGAGAAAGAAGTTGGCAAAGGAGAAGTGGGATTGTCAGACAGATGAAGAAAGTAGACCGGAGTATAAGGAGATGGGGTGCATGGCAAAGAGACTGGTGGCAAATGCTGAGGATGGGGCATCTGAAGGGTTGTATGTAAGGTTGGACACCAAGGATGGAGAATAGGACCTGTACCAATTGGCTAGACAGAGCCATGTAGCAAATAAGGCTGATAAAGGATAATGGTGGAAATGTACTCACAAGTGGGGAGAGTGTGTAGTGCAGATGGAAACAGTACTTTGATGGGCTGTTGAATGAAGACAATGAGAGAGAGAGAAGGTTGGATGATGTGGGTATGGTGAATCAGGTAGTGGAACAGATTATCACGGAGGAAGTAAGGATAGCTATGAAGAGGTTTAAGAATGTAAAGGCTATTGGTCCAGATGACATACCTGTGGAAGTATGGAGATGTTTAGGAGAAATAGCAGTGATCTTTTTAACCAGATTGTTTACTGTAATCTTGGAAAGTGAGAGGATGCATAAGGAGTGGATAAAATGTGTTTGGGTACTGATTATGAGAACAAGGGTGGTGTGCAGAGCTGTAGTAACTACAGAATGAAAACATTGATCAGTCACAGGATGTAGTAATAGTAAAGGGTGGTGGAAGCTAGGTTAAGAAGGGAGGTGAGGATTACTGATTTGCAGTATGGTTTCATGCCTGGAAAGAGCAGTACAGATGCGATGTTTGCTCTGAGAGTGTTGATGGAGATGTACAGAGAAGGTCGGAAGTAGCTGCATTGTGTCTTTGTGGACTTAGAGACAGCATATGACAGGATGACTAGAGAGGAGTTGTGGCATTGTATGAGGAGGTCAGGAGTGGTGGAAGAATCCATAGGAATGCTACAAGATATGTACAAGGCTAGTGTGAAAGTAGTGAGTTCTGATTTGGGAGTGGCAGGTGCATTTAAGGTGGATGTGAGAGTACATTAGGGATCAGCTATGAGGCCTTTCTTATTTGCAGTGGTGATGGACAGGTTGACAGACATGATCAGACAGGAATCCCTGTTGACTTTGCTGTTTGCAGATAACATTGTGGTCTGTAGTGAGAGTAGGGAACATGTTGAGTAAACCCTGGAGAGGTGGAGGTATGGCCTAGAGAGGGGAGGAATGATGGTCAGCAGGACATCTAATAGAATATATGTGTGTGAATAGGAGGGAGGATAGAGGAATGGTGAGGATGCAGGGAGTACAGTTTGCAAAGGTGAATAGGCTTAAATACTTCCCAAGACAAACAGAACAGAGTCCAAACTGGTTGTAATCTTTTATTATAAAACGTAAGTGCTTTCAGGTTAAAACCCCTTCATCAGACAAATTTCACGTAATCATGACAGTCTTTAAATATTAAAACATTTCTAAAAGCAACCAAATACTTTCTATACCTGACCCACCTTTTCTTTAAGGCTGGTTTTAAAGGTACAGAACTATTTAACCCAGGTGGGTTGTCAGTAGCCAACTGTGTGATCCATCTTAACTCTGCATACTCTGTGTCATTGACAATGTCCCCCACCCCTTTTTTCCATCTGTGCAACATGCAGAACCATTAAAACAAAAGTATGATCTGGAAAGCTGGAAACATGCTGGTACAGTGCATTCTGTTTATCCTTCTGTCTGATAGATGACAAATGGTGCAGTATTCTTGTTTGTAACTTACAATTAGTTTTTCCAACATACAAACTCGTACATGACCTGCAGCATACCAAGTAAACCACATTCTCTGTATGGCAATCTGCATAAAACTCAAATGTGTATTTTTTGTTTGTAACAGGATGTATAAAATAATTTAAACCACTCACATTTGAACATGTTTTGCAATGCCTACAGGGAAACGTCCCTGTTCTCATGTGTGCATAGGAAACACTGTTAGCCTTCTTATTATTGTTTAAACCAGGTTCTATGCATAACATGCCTTTTATATTACTATTTCACTTGAAGTTAAATCTAGGTTTCTCATCTAAAATATTCTTCAAGTGATTATCACTTCTTAGCTTCTTCCAGTTTTGCTTAATAATATCACATATCCCATACACATTGTTACTATAATGTAGCATTACCCTTTTTTTGTCATACTTATTAGATGGCTTCAACTTATCTCCCTGCTGCTCTTTACTACCAAAATACCATGGTCTAGCCCTGGATTCCCTGTTATATATTATACTGTTCTTAGTTTTTTCTAAATTTTCCTTTGAATACCCCTTTTCCTTAAGATGCTCATTTAACACATCTGTTTCTTTGTGAAACTCATTATTGCCTGTGCACAGCCGTCTACTGAGTCCAGTGATGTTTTTCAAAATGTTAATATTCAACAAAATGTGAACAATATTTCTATGGCTATAACTACGACAGCAGAAGGTTCCATGGCTGCCATGGATCCCAATAGCAAAACCTCTACTATGGCATGGGCTGATGACATCACACAGGGAACCAAACAGCCCAGTACCTGTATGGGAGTAAGACTGAAAACCTCGCTTCCTTCTTCTTCATCTCCTTCTTTTTTTGCAGCAAGGAGCAGTTCTATGACTTTTCCAACTTTCCCAGTACCAGTAAGGAAGAAAACAGAAAACAGGCAAGGTCACTCTGTACAAAGGGATGTGAAACGGTGGAGAATCATGAACTGACTGATTGTAATGACTGTAATGTATTTAATATATCTAGTGTTCAACTGACTAAAGAACAAGTTAATGTTTTAGGTAAAGGATTATCATTTGTATCCACATCCGCGATAGTGCAGCGGTAGCGTTGTTGCCTCACAGCAAGAGGGTCTCCCATTCGATTCTCGGCTGGAGTGTGGGGAGTGCCTTCTGTGTGGAGTCTGCATGTCCTCCCCACGGTTGGGTGGGCGTTCGAAAGACATGCGTAAATGGGTGTGCCTTCGTTGAAGGTTGAACGTCAAGCTGGCACCTCGGCGTTCGTGAAAATCTACTGCCAATCATTAGCAGACCAGAGTTCCACTGTGGCGACCCCTATCCGGGAAAAGCCGAAAACACAAACAAACAAACAAGGGCGTCAGTATAAAGTGAAGTTATACTGGATTTGCACATGTTTGGGCGGAATGTTGTTCTGAATAACATGTTTAAGGGAAACATCCATTATAATAATGTTATCAAACATCCAAGTACTTTTGTACCAGTTATGCACCCCACAGTTCATACTTTTTTAAAAACATGTGAGGATGAAATAAGACTTTATCTTGACAATGCAACATGCAGGTTTAATAATTTAACTTATTTGGAAAGGCAAGCACTGCTAGATCTAATGAATGATGATAGACTGGTTATCAAACCAGCTGATAATGGTGTGGCCATTGTAGTTATGGATACTACAGCATACATACAATCCTTGGATGCCCTAACCAGTGATATCAGTACTTATAGAAATATCTCACCTCTGATGGTTAAGTAATATATAAGTAATGTTGGGAAGAAGCTAAGGGCTTTAAGAATAAATGGAGTGTTAGATGATGACTTGTATGTATTTTTAAGCACTGGACATCCAGTAATTCCTATTTTTAAAGCACTACCAAAAATGCATAAAAATATCTTACCCCCACAGATGAGACCAATAGTTGTAGAGAGGGGATGGGTTACTGAACATTTATATATGTGGGTAGAAGCAAAATTGAAAAATCTGCTTGCTTATTTTCCTAGGATTCTGAAAGACACTACACCAGTCTTATCAAAATTGTATGATGCTTGCCAAACTTTAGACTTAAAGAATGTGTTGATGGTAACCACAGATGTCAACAGTCTGTTCTTGGTCATCACAAATTAATTTGGGTTGAAGACAGAGAAAGAGGTACTGCATACAGTTAATATATATGATGAGAATACCAACACTTTAATCCTGGAAGCACTAGCATTGGTGTTAGAAAATAACATATTTCTTTGTAATGGAACACATTACAGGCAGGTACAGAGTGTTGCCATGGGCAAACCCTGTGCCAACTCATATGCTAATTTAGTGTTAGCCTTCTGGGAAGATAAAATTATTTTTAAATGTGAACATTTATGGAAGACTTCAACAATTTTTTATGCCAGATTTGTTGTTTTTTTTTTGTTGTGGGCGCAGGGCAGTGATGAGCTGTTAAAGTCTGTTGATTACCTGGAGAAAACTACAGATTTTCTTAAGTTCTCAGTAAAACACAGCAGTGAGACCATTGGCATTTTAGATGTTACATTAAATATAAATGTAACTGGTAAGATAAACACCACCTTGCATAGGAACCAGTGCTGGAGAAATCATTATTTGAATGCACATAGCATGCATCCTAGGCATACTTTTCATAATATTATGCAAGAGCAAGCGTACAGAGTTTCTCAGCTGTGCACAAACAATAATGAGTTTCACAAAGAAATAGATGTATTAAATGAACATCTTAAGGAAAAGGGGTATTCAAAGAAACATTTAGAAAAAACTAAGAACAGTATAATATATAACAGGGAAGCCAGGGCTAGACCATGGTTTTCTGATAATAAAGAACAGCAGGGAGATAAGTTGAAGCCATCTAATAAGTACGACAACAAACCCAAGGAAATGCTACATTATAATAACAATGTGTATGGGATATGTGATATTATTAAGCAAAACTGGACGATACTAAGAAGTGACAATCACTTGAAGGATATTTTACATGAGAAACCTAGATTTGCCTTCAAGCGAAATAGTAATAATAAAAGACATGTTATGCATAGAACCTGGTTTAAAACATAATAAGAAGGCTAACAGTGTTTCGTCTGCACACAAGAGAACAGGGACTTTTCCCTGTAGGCATTGCAAAGCATGTTCAAATGTGAGTGGTTTAAATTATTTTATACATCCTGTTGCAAACAAAAAATACACATTTGAGTTTTATGCAGATTGCCATACAGAGAATGTGGTTTACTTGGTATGCTGTAAGTCATGTCTGAATTTTTATGTTGGAAAAACTAATTGTAAGTTACAAACAAGAATACTGCACCATTTGACACCTATCAGACAGAAGGATAAACATAATGCATTGTACCAGCATGTTTCCAGCTTTCCAGATCATACTTTTGTTTTTGTGGTTCTGCATGTTGCACAGATGAAAAAAAAAAGGGGGGGGGGCATTGTCAATGATACAGAGTATGCAGAGTTAAGATGGATCATACAGTTGGCTGCTGACAACCCACCTGGGTTAAATAGTTCTGTACCTTTAAAACCAGCCTTAAAGAAAAGGCGGATCAAGTACAGAAAATAATTGGTTGCTTTTAGAAATGTTTTAATATTAAAAGACTGTCATGATTATGTGAAGTTTGTCTGATGAAGCTTTTTTTAACCTGAAAGCACTTACGTTTTATAATAAAAGATTACAGCCAGTTTGGACTCTGTTTCATTTTTTTTTTTTTTTGGATTTGTTCTTACAAGGGTTCGAGAGGAGTCTTTAAGGGAAGCAAAGAGGCTTGTGTTTTGTTACATTTAGGTTTAAATACTTGGAAACAACAGTTCAGAGTAATGACGAGTGTGTGGGAGAGGTGAAGAAAAGAGTACAGGCATGATGTGGGTGATGAAGAAGAGTGCCAGGAGTGATTCGTGACAGACAAGTACCATTAAGAGTGATAGGGAAGGTCTACAAGAGGATAGTGAGGCCAGCTATGTTATATGGGTTGGAGACACTGGCAGTGAAAAAAAGGCATAAGTCAGAGCTGGACATAGCAGAGTTAATGATGTTAAAGATTTGCACTGGGTGTGACAGGATTAGGAATATGTATGTTAGGGGGTTAGCCCAGGTTGGACAGCTTGGGGACAAAGCCAGAGAGTGGCAGGATTATGTTGGTTTGGACATGTGATGAGGAGGTATGTGGAGTATATTTTGGAAAGGATGAAGCTGCCAGGTAAGAGGAAAAGATGAAGGCCTGAGATAAGGTGTATGTATGTGGTGATAGCGGACATGCAGGTGACTGGTATGACAGAGCAAGATACAGAGGACTGGAAGACATGGAGACAGATGATTTGCTGTGGCAACCCCTAATGGGTACAGCCAAAAGAAAGAGAAGGTGATGTTGTAATGTCAGTTTTGACAGGTTTCCAATTATTTGCCAGAGCATAACACAACTCTTGATGAAATAACTACAAATATGAGGCACACATATGGTCAGTGTGCATAACACTGGACAGTTGAATGGTATGAGCTCAGTATATCACATGCAGTTCAACACACACAGCTGCGACAGTATGTCAGTATGCAAATACCCTGTATAGGTCCATCACATTTCTGAGACAAACATGTATATCATATTTGTATTCACAAATAACATGGATATCTGCAAAATCCAGGTAGCTGGCCTAGCAGTGTCACAGTCAGTATTGTTCAACACACACTCCAGTAGTGGCCATATGTTAGCCATCCTTTCCTGGGGTGATTCAGAGCCCTGAGCTGTGTTCTATGTCACCACAGACAGAAACAGATGGTATGGCCATAGGTTCTGATCAGCAATATATCAATGCAGCAGGTGTTGTTGAGACATAATAGGTTCATAGGTTCATAGGTAGGTACTAGGCTATCTGCCTGAGGGCATTTTTAAGCATAGCCAGAGTATTTCGGCTTTCACCACCCCATTAATTAATTAACTGAGCCTCTGTCAAGCAGAGCCAATGAAGTGATCCCAGGGTTGTATTTTCTGTTACCCATCCACTTGTCAAGGCTTCTCTTGAAGAGTGTTAGTGAAGGGCTCTGCCTAATGTAGTTAGGAATTTTGTTCCAAAGCATGGGGAGTCTCTGTGACAGGAATCTATCCCTCCAGCATGTTCTATTTATTGTTGTGGTGCTCACTAGAGCTTGTGGCTCACAGTGACTTGGATTTCTTTAGGTGGAGCATGTCCATCAATTCTAAGCTGGACATGGCTTTGTAAGTCAGGCAGAGATCACCTCTGAGTAAGCGATATGCCACTGAGTACAGCTAGAGTTTTTACAGTCGAGCTGCATAGGACATATGTTTGAGGCCAGTAATCCTCTTGGTGAGGTGCTTTTGTGGTCTTTCCAGCTGTTGGAAGTGTCCTGTGAGGTACATCCCAAATGGGGCATTGTACTCTATGATGGGTCTGATGAGGGACAAGTAGAGAGGCACTATAACCTCTTTATTTCTAGATGTGAACCCCTTAGTAATTAGATGGGCCACATAGAAGGATTTCCTAACTACTTTGGCAATATGATTGTCAAAGGAGAGATTACTATCTACCTGGGTCCCCAGATCTCTTATTACCTCTTCTGTATTAAGGGGGTTGTAACCTATGTGGTAATTCGTGGGTGTTTTGTTTTTCCCAAATGGGATGACTATGCATTTTTTGGCATTTAACTTGAGGCCATGACTTTGACACCAGGTGTCTGTCTCAGTAAGGCCATTATGAAGGATATCCATGTCAGCCGGAGAGTCAGTTATGGCTCCCAGTTTGCAGTCATCAGCGAACTTGGTTAGCCATAGTCCTCCTGTGTTTGCCTGTACTTCTGAGAAATATATGCCGAACAGTAGGCGTCCCAGAACTGAGCCTTGTGGGACACCACTTGTGACTGGTTTAGAGTCGGACCTGGAGCCCGCTATTCTTACCTTGTGAGTTCTGTCTGTAAGCCAGTTGGCAACCCATCTTGTGATGTAGGGGTTTATGTTCAGGCTGATGAGTTTTTCTATAATACTCGAGTGAGGAATGGTGTCGAATGGCTTGGCGAGATCAAGGTAGGCTGTGTGAACCACCTTTCCCTAGTCTATGGTCTTGGTGACTGTCTCGAAGAAGTCAACCAGGTTTAGTAGGCATGATCTGCCCTTAACAAAGTTGAACTGGGTCGGGTCAAGTGTTTGGAGGTTCCCAATGTCTTTGTTAATGAGTTCCATGATGATGCGCTCCATAGCCTTGCAGACCAGGTTAGTCAGGCTTATGGGGCGATAGTTGCCAGGGTCAGTTGTGGTCCCTCCTTTGTGGAGTGGAATAACTGTTGCTGTGCACCATTCTATGGGCACGTAGCCTATAGAGAGGCTGTGGTTGAACAGCATGTTTAGTTGGGGGGTTAGTTCATTCTGTAGTTCGTGCAAGATGCAGCCTGTGACACCATCTGGCCCCATTGATGCTGTGCTTTTGGCTTTTGAAAGGGCTGTTTTCACCTGTGCTTCTGTGATTTCCGGGAAACTAAACTTTTCTGGTATTGTTGTGGGCCCTTTTGAACGTGAGAGGGAGGTGAAGCTTGCACTGAATCTATCTGCCAGGATGTTGGCAATATCAGTAGGTTCAGTATATTTCCTGCTATTTTGCACTAACTCAGAGCATATCTGCAAGTTGCCACTTAGATTCTTGACATAGCTAAAGAAGGCTTTGTGGTTATCTTTCGAATCCTTGGCTATTTTTTCTTTCGAAGTTAGCCTTGGATGATTTTATGAGGGACCTTAGTTTCTTACTGATACTGATCAGGGATGTCTTTCCTTCTTGGGATTTGATTTTTTTCTGAACTAGTTTCCTCCTTCTGTTTTATAACCTGTTTATGGCAGGGGTCCATCAGACTGGTTTCCTTCTCTTAGGGGAGTGAGTCTTGGTCTTGCTAGGGATGGCACAATCCATGCATCCTTGTAGGTGCTCATAGAGTGCATTTGTAAAGGATTTTGCATCTTGGGTAGTGTTATCCTTTAGCTTGGGGGCTGTGAAACTTACCACCGCTGCCTTAAGTAAGGTGAAGTTTGCTTTAGAAAAGTTTTTCACTGTGGTTTCCTTGGTTGGGGATGGTGGTGGTGTGTGGACATCCAGAGTGATTAGTTTATGGTCTGATCTAACCAGTGATGGGTTTACCTCTGGTAAGAAACACCTGTCACCCATGTTGGTGATGACCAGGTCCAATATGTTGTGGCCTCTGGTAGGGGAGTTTTCCAGCTGATTCAGGGCATTTGAGTTGATAAATTCCAGGAAGCGCTGAGCCTGGGAGTTTGTACTCAAGTAGTTTTCCCAGTTAATGGTAGGGTAATTGAAACTGCCCAATATCAGGGTGTTCAGTAGGACCTTCATGTTTTCCAGTGTCTCCAGAAAGGCGGAGTGGTGGTCCTGGTTCATGGAGGGTGATCTGTAGCAGGCCACAATTTGCATTGCAGATTTGCCCGATGTTAGTTGCACATGGATAATCTCAGCGGTATCATGGTGCACCACTAACCTGGAGGTGTGAGTATCCTTGATGAATATGGATACACCCCCTCCTTTTGTGTTTTGGTCCGTGTTCTGTGGCTGAAATGTGTGGTATGAGTTGTAGCCCAGTAGTGCTGGAGTGCTCTCTGGAGCCTTGTACCAGGTTTCAGTTACTGCACAGATGTCAACGTTCTCCATACTTAGAGGTGCTTCGAGCACATGCATTTTGAGATTTAAACTCATGGCGTTGAGTAGCATAACCCTCATTTTTTTACTTGTGCTGTTTACGGTGGTGGGTTTGAATTTTGAGCCTTGCCTAAAAAAGGCACTATGGGGGCAACAAGAGCAGCCTTGGCCAGTATTCGAAAGTCAAGGGGTGACAGATGCAAGCCATCTCTTGCAAAGCAACGCGGCTTGTCGAGCATGTCATCCCAGGCTGACAGACACTGGATCCCCTTTGAATGACACCAGAAGCTTAGCCAATTGTTGAAATTGCTAATTTATTCTTATTCTTTACACTGAGGTATCATTCTTGGTGAGGGCAGGATGCTACCCAGGGTCAGGGTCATACCCGCCTGGGCTACATGATCAGAGAGCTCTTCTATGTCTCTTTTCATGTAGTCCAGGGAGGTACATTTCAGGTCATTCACACCAACATGAACAATGACAGAGTCATATTTGTACTTGTTCTGGAGTGACCTGAGTGCTTGTGTTATGTGGCGGATTCTGGCTCCCAATAGGCTGCTAACAGTAACCTTCTCCTTGTCCAGCCTAGTGAGTGGGGCATCAGTGTGCCTGACTATTGAGTCACCTATTACTAGTGTGTTAGGTATGTTATTTCACCTTAAGGGCTGTGATTGTGCGGCACATTGATTTTGTGTTTTATGTTTGTTCTGGTTTGTGTCGGGAGGTGCAGGTTTTGTGGGTGTCTGCTTTGGAGCTCTCTGATGCTTTTGCAGGTTTCTGTTTAGAGCCTTCAAGTATGATTTCATGTATTTATGTGTATTTTTTGTCAGTGCTGGTTTAGTAGGTCTATGTGATGCTGGAGTTGTGGTGCAAGTGTTAACCTTCTCCTCATGACTGTCTGTTTCAGTCTTGGGTGGAGAGACCTTAGCCTCCAGTTTGGCTGTATAATTGCATCTCTTGCATATGTTATTGTTTTGTGGTAGGAGGAGAGGGCTGTCTGTGTACATGAGGCAGTTGTAACATTGCCTCAGGATACCCAGATTCACCAGCTGGACTGGAGAGTACACCCGAAGTTGCCCTTTGGTCATGCCTGAATAGTAGAGTGAGCTGCTTAGTCACTTGGTTGGTGAGGGGTGAATAAAGAGCCTTGCCCTGCTGGGCAGTCAAGTGTTGGGGTATATTAGTGCTTGCTATCAGGTCTGAGCAAGTGCTGGACTGAAGGATGCATTTTGAGCGCTTAGGTTGAGAGTTAGACTAGTTTCAAGGGAAAAACTGAAGAGGAGACTTAGTGGAGCCGGGAATAATTTAACCCTAGCTAACCAGTGCTACCCGGCGAACAAAACTGTGCAAATGCAGTTTTTAAACTACTAACTTCAGGACTGGAACCACTCCTCCAGGGACAGACGGTTGCTCAAAGTTCCCCTCTCTCACAGGTGAACAGAGAAACTTCCCTCTATCCAAGTAAGGTATGGGCAACTCAGAAACTTGTAACACAGCCCTGAATTCAGCACTAGCCTGAAAACAGGACTATACTAGCTTAGAAAGGTGGGAAACAAGAATTTTTTTTTTTTGAAAAGATAAGGCAAAAACAGAAAAAAGTACACTTAAAACAGCTTTAAACGACTACAAGCAAACAGAAAAGGCTATCACACTTTAGTGTGTAGCCTACAACAGTTAAACAATTTATTTAAACAAAAAAAACAACTTTTTAAAAGAGCAGGCAGTCAAATAAGTACAATATGTGAAAAAAAAACAAGCTTTTAAATCACAATAAGTGCTAGAAAAATCAGCATTTAGGTGGAAAACAGTTAAGTACAGCAAGGAAATACAGAAAACTGATACTCAATCACTACAAAATCTCTCTTTTAAGGTAGAAGGCTTGTATCAGTTTAAGGCTTTCTAGTGCTTTCCAGTAGGTTAGTTACAGGAAAGATGGGAAACAAGCGCAGATGTGGACTTTTAAACCAGAAAGTTGAAAGAGATGGACAACTTCCAGAATGATCAATAAACTACAATTCCTGGGCCAAGAACCCCTCCTCTTGTGGTAGACAGGCTACCTAGTACTTACCACTCCCACTTATAAGCTAGAAGGCTGCACTCCAACACAAAGGCTTGGGGGGGCTCAGAAGCTTACAAACAGTCCAGGATACATCAAATCTGTACCTGGACTAGACAAGTTACGGGAAAGGTGGGGATCAAGCGCAAACACGGGCTTTAAAACCAGAAAGTTGAGAGAGATGGAAAAAACTGCCTAAACGGCCAATAAACTACAATTTCTGGGCCAGAATCACTCCTCTTGTGGTAGATAGGCTACCTAGTGCTTACCACTCCCACTGATAAGCTAGAAGGCTTCCCTCCAACACAGAAAGGCTTGCGGGGCTCAGAAGCTTACCAACAGTCCTGGATACAGCAACTCTGTATCTGGACTAGGCTAGTAACAGGAAAGGTGAGAAACAGCGCAAGTGCTGCTTTTAAACCAGAAAGTTGAAAGAGATGGGGAAAAACTGCCCAAACGGCCAGTAGCTACACTTTCTGGGCCAGGAACCACTCCTCTTGTGGTAGATAGGCTACTTAGTGCTTACCACTGCCACTGATAAGCTAGAAGGCTTCCCTCCAACACAGAATAGCTTGGGGGGCTCAGAAGCTTACAAAGAGTCCTGGATACAGCAAATCTGTACCTGGACTAGACTAGGTTACAGGAAAGGTGGGGAACAAGTGCAAATGCAGGCTTTTAAGCCAGCAAGTTGAAAGAGATGGAAAACTGCCTAAACGGTCAATAAACTGCAATTTATGGACCAAAACCTACTCTTTCCATGGTAGATAGACTACCTGATGCTTACCACTCCCACTGATAAGCTAGAAGGCTTCCCTCCAACACAAAAAGGCTTTGGGGGGGGGGGGGCTGAGAAGCTTACAAAGAGTCCTGGATACAGCAAATCTGTACCTGGACTAGACTAGTAACAGGAAAGACAGAAAACAAGCACAAACATAGGCTTTTGAATCAGAAGGTTGAAAGAGATGGAAGAGCTTCCCAAATGGCCAATAAACTATAATTTATGGGCCATAAACCTCTTCTCCTATGGTAGATAGGCTACCTAGTGCTTACCACTCCCACTGACAAGCTAGAAGGCTTCCTTCCAGCACAGAATGGCTTAGGGGGCTCAGAAGCTTACAAACAGTCCTGGATACAGCAAGTCCGTATCTGGACTAGACAAGTTATAGGAACGGCAGGAAACAAGCTAGGATTTTTGTTTTTTTTTTTACAGAAAAGCAGCTAAAACAGCAGTAAATACAATTCAAATGCAGTGCAGGCTAGCACACGAGTATCAATATTACGGCAAATACAGTTTAATTAAATGCAATTAAATTAACAAATGACTAAAAAACAAGTGCAGAAGGCATTAAATTAGAAGGCTACTAACAAGCAGTAATAAGTGCAGAGTAAGTAACAGCACGCAGAACAGCAACTAAGACAGTTACAGTAAGAGCAGCTGAATATATATATATATATATATATATATATATATATATATATATATATATATATATATATTTTTTTTTTTTTTTTTGAGGGAGGGAACACAGTAGGATTAAGAGGCTACAGGAGTTGTCCTTCTCAAATGCTCTCTTTGTACACAGAAGGAGTGCTTGAAATCAGAATATGATCTCACTGCACTCAATTGAGTGAGCAAATGAGATAGGCCCAGAAGGAGTATCCAAATACAAACTTACAAGAGGGGCGGGCAGTTTCAAAGCCACCAAGATTAACACCAAGACAAGAACAGGGAGGGTGCGTGGGAGAAAACACAGTGGAGACAACAAGAGACAGAAATAATACAGCACCACTATAAATAATAGGCAAGTGTATAAATACAGCACAGTGCAAATTAAGTTGCAAAAAGTGTACTTATCAGTTTGAAATAGATTCCAATTCTGCAGCTCAAAGCAAATCTATCAGCTTTCCAGCAGTTTACAGAAATGCAGTCTGTATTGTAATTACAGCAAGAAACACCTCAGGTAATGACTAATATTTGTTGAACTTCCTATTTTCCACATTTACATACCCCCTATTACATTTCATTACATGCTTAATTGTTTGACATACCTGTTTTTTTTTTTGGTTCAGTTGGTATACTCCTTCACTTTCAGTGTGTGTGTGTGTGTGTGTGTGTGTGTGTGTGTGTGTGTGTGTGTGTGTGTGTGTGTGTGTGTCTGTTTGTTTCTCTCTCTGAGAAAGATGTAGGATATACATCTGTTCTGCATAGGCAGCAGCTTGCCTTTTGTAGGTACTGCCCACGAGCAGCTGATGGCCTGTGCACCAATTGGAGTCTCCCACTTGCCAATTGCATGTAGAACAGCTGTGGCATAATTCCTATACTCAATAGCATGGAAACACACTCCTATAACTGAGCACTTCATGTGGGTATTGCCCCTTTTCTTTACCTGTGAAGAGGACTTCATGGAGGTGTGTGACAAACAGCATCACAGAGGGTAGTTGGAAATACCTCTTACAACAAACATTGTGGAGACAGCCTAACAAACTGGGGGAGAATGCACCAGACATAGGGACACAATGTAAGTATTGCTGTTATACAGTTGAAGTAATGCTAGTTTGACAGGGTTTGTGTGGATATGGCTACTCTGTGTGATTTTAAGTCTGACAGTGTTATGTGATTGACATAACTCTCAACTGTAGGGCTATCTGCAGATTGGCCAGAGTTTGGAGTCTTATATTTGGTGTGTTACTCACACATTTTTTGCCC
Organism: Protopterus annectens; assembly: GCF_019279795.1. Lineage (NCBI taxonomy): Eukaryota > Metazoa > Chordata > Ceratodontiformes > Protopteridae > Protopterus > Protopterus annectens. Next base: position 616,775,208 of record NC_056735.1, on the reverse strand, counting down.
TTGGAAATTCAGTAGCATATTCTGAGGATTGCAGTCAGTAAATGGTAACATCCATGTGCATTTCTTGCCTCATATCCCTCAGAACACATACACTACAGCAAACCCTGTTACACCAGCAACTTTCTAAGTTTATAACAACAATATTTCAATAATGCCTCTGTGTTTGGGCCTCTGCCCCAAACGTATGTCAGGTTTTGTTCAGATGTCATGCAGTAAGAGGTGGATAGGTATGGTATATCATTATATAGTGACTTCATTCCTGATATCATCCCAGTGATGCATCAGACTGCCAGACATGTTATGTGTAGAAGGCCTTATATGTGAGGGGAAAGCCTGGACATTCTGTGTGACTCTATACATTTGAGAGGTCTTTGTATTTCTGGTGATTGTTGACAGACTGTCAGGATTGTGTAGCAGTGTATTGTGAATGTGTTATTTGACCTGTGTAGGGAGAGAAGTAGATGTAAGTGTTATGGGTCCTTTTCAAGCTGACTTTGCATGCTGCTACAGTTTCTGGTGCTCTGTCAACTGTATATATTTGTAGAGGCAGACTGAGACATGTCCCATACCACAGTCAGGCGTCAGACTTCACAGTGAATTGGGCCAGTATATATAGGGGTAGTGTATGAGTGGCAAACATGTTGAGATGTTTTTGTTCACACAGTCCATATGCTGTACTGTTCCTTTGGCTTACTGGTATGTCACTGTGACTGTGGTTGAATTGTATGTGGGTATGCACTTTCACACTGGTGTCTGATTTTCACTGCTATGGCATCCCTGTAGTGCCTGATATATTTGCCAATACATCTGCAATTCCCTCTAGCAGATTTGGGTTAGATTTGTGTCAGTCTGACTGTAGTTTGGAGAGTGCTTGGTGACATGCTTAGCAGCTGAGTGTAATTTCTCTAATGTGATGTTATGTCCAGGTATTTGTAGGACGTAGTGTTGCCTGGCCCCCATAAGTGTTGTGTATTTCTGACACATCACTGGGCTGATGTCAGGATTTAAGTCATTAACTAGTGGGAGGGAATTTAATGTTGGACTTGTGCTATTTCATTCAATATATATTAGGGCAAACATGAGAGTGTTACTGCAGCAACTGTGTCAGCTTATCTACTCCAGTATTTCAAATATGCCCCTATTTCCATGGCCTTCTCTCCCAACTTTGTCAATTCTTGCACAGGTTCATTGCACTAAGGGATTCTGAGCCTAACCTGGGACTGTCTGGATTGTTGCAGTATGTCCAGGTTTATTGCTCCTATTTCTGGTCTGTTCCACAGATGTATTATTTTCATATCCCTAGTAAATCATTGTGAGGATCTGAAGATTTCTGACAGTAAATGATGATATACATTTCAGTTTCAGAACTCACATCCTTCAGAACATGTATACTGGAACAAACCCTGTCACTCTGGCAACATTCTATATTTATAACAGCAATGTTTGAAATATGTCCCTAGTTTTGTCCCATTGCCCCCCATTTGGACAGCCTTGGTCCAGATTTCTTGCAGTAAGTGGTTGGTAGGTATGGTTCTGAGGTATGACTCCACTACATATTATGAGTATATATATATATATATATATATAAACAATATATATATATATATATATATATATATTTTTTTATATATATGTATAATTTCTTTGTATATATTTTTATGTATATATATATATATATATATATATATATATATATATATATAGATGTGTATGTATATTTTATATGTATTTCACTATTTATATTATGTATATATTTGTCCATAGAAATGCATCTCCGTAAATATATACATGTGTATATGTATAAATACGAGGCCTGACTGATTCTACGGACTCTTTTCCCTACTGTTGAATGAGCATATGTTGGAAAATACATCAGCAAACCTTGTAGCTCAAATGGTGTAGTGGCACATTGCTCTGACTATGGTGTATAGGATTCTGGGTTGAAGACCTGGCAGGGCTGGTAATTTTGTTGCTCTTACAACTGCTTAATCACACATACACCCAAATGAATTCTTTAAAAGAAAAGGGAAAGGGGTGATTGGAAAGTGGTGGAAAAAGGGCATTGAGAGGGAAGAACAATATGGAAGACAGTTACGGATGTGCAGGACAGGTGTACAGAAGGTCCATGGCTGTCCATTTCTTATACAGAAACAGCTGTGCATTTGTACAGACTTTGGCATTGAATTTATATACTCAAACCCCAAAGAGAGGGGGTGAGGACAACAGAAATGTGTTGTTAAACTTGCTAAGCATAGCTGAGCATTGCTAACTATTGCCCACAGTTCATTGTCATACTATACCACACTAATGACTTCATTTAGTAAGCGTATATAATTTCCCTTACATGACATGGCTGTATGTGCTTTCATTACAGCAGCAAGGGGTGTAACTATATTGTATGCGACAGGTGTATACATGGGTGTTTTCACATGTTATATGCACTCACACATCCATTTTACACCAGCTACACTACCCTGAGTGGCAAAAAATAACTTACCACATATTTTAATGTGAACATAGCACTTTTAACACTGCTTTCCCCATGAAAATTTAGATTGCCTGTTGTATTACTCGAACCGTGAAAACCTGCATGCAAAGCTGGGACGCTGACCACTACACTATCTTGGTTTGGGAATTTGAGCTGTATATTTTTATTTATTAACTATTGGTTATTAATAGTATATTACTATAGTAAATGGAGAGTATTGCAGTTTTTGGCCATATCATTGATGACTGCTGTCATGACATTATTGCATACATTTCAGTTTCAAATTTGTATCCTTCTGCACATTAATGCTAATGCATAGCCTGTTTTCTATCACCGATGATCAGGCTGTGGTTGACTGCACTGTAGAATGGCTCTGAGAGCCCATGCCTCTTTTCATGTTGGGTGCAGCCAGGAATGGTATCAGGCCTATGGAGACCTCTATGTGTTGCCTTTGCGAGAGCATTACAGACCTGCTTCCTGATCATGAGGGGAGGGGGGCAGGTGCTGTACATGCACATGTGTACCTCTGGGGGGACAGGGAGGTGATGTTTACACTTCACCTGTCTGCAGCCGGTAGCCTATATCCATGGCATATGTGTATGTGGTGTTATTGACCACCACTACAGAGCAGATATGTGTGCTGCCTCTGGAATTGCAGACACACGTCTGGAAGGCATAGTGATTGGCCTTGGTGGATGTCTCCAGTTTGCACTCAAAGACAGCCTTAGGGTACAACACCTATGACCTTATTTGGTTGTGCAGAACAAGGTGGCATGGCTTCCAATGAAACATCTGTTCCTTCTTGGCCCATCCTTCGATTATTTCCACCTATGGTGGTAGTTGCCACCACAGGCATTTTATTTATATATATATATATATATATATATATATATATATATATATATATATAGGAACACTTTAGAATCTCAAACTTTTGAAAGATGAGACCATATGATCGAGTTTTCAAAATCTCGAAATTCTAAAGTGTTTAAAAGAATCATTTTAATTTAATTAAACATAATGTTTCTGCAGTGGGGCAAGTCTCCCTGCACCTGCCCTACTTAAATATGCCATCTGCGGGATCACACTATAGTGAGGAAACTGGAAATCTCACGTTCTGCGCTTCTGCATACAGCATGGAACGGGAAATTTCCTTTTTCTACACTGTAGTGTGATATATATATATATATATATATATATATATATATAGATACATATTTTTTTCCCTTTTCTTTATATTGTTATATATGTATATCTATATTATGACTCTGCTTTTTTCACATATTTCATTAGACACACACACACACACACACACACACACACACACACACACACACACATACACACACACATATATACATATATATATATATATATATATATATACGTGTGTGTATGTGTATATATGTCTATATACAACACATGACTGATTCCACAAAGCTTTCTCCCTAATGTTGGATGCCTCTATTGCATGATATGTTTGAAAAAACAACTTTATTTCCTACAGCTTACATGGTATAGTGGTACATTCATTTGACTATAGTGTTCAGGGTTATGGGTTTGTCACTTGGGGCTGTTTTTTATTTCATTAATGTTAAATGACCAGAATGTATGATATGTTTGTTAAAGAATTTCACTTTTTCACAGCTCAGATGGTGTTATGATACTTCATTGTGGTTGCAGAGAACAGCATCCTGAGTTCAAGACTTGGTAGGACTGACTATTTTGTTGCTGGGCAGAACAAGGTCTGATGGATACAGACTGATGACGGCACATTTAAGAATATTAAACTTATAATTTTTTATTATAAAATAATATTTATATACACATTCTAATTTTACGTTAACCTTCCATGAATCCTCCATGTGCTTTCATTAAATTATATTCTTGTGTGACTACACTGTATGGGGCACTTGTGTTTATATGGGGATTTCACATCTTTTCTACACTGACATCTCACTTTTGGAACTGCTGTACTACCCTGGTTGACAACAAAAAGCTGCTACATAATTTAAGTTTACTAAAATAATTTTAACACTACTTTCACATAAGAAAATAAATTGCCTGTTTTGGGACTCGAATCATGAACACCTACATGTAAAGCTGTGACTCCAACCACTACACTACCTTGGCTTGGAAATTTCACCTGTCTATGGATTTAGCTTCTATGGGATGTTTAAGCTATGCTAAGCGGAAGGCCATAACATGCGCTCCCACTTAGCTACACTTAAGCATTCCTTAGGCTACTAAAAAAGTTATATATTATTATGATATTATTAGATTATATGGGTGTGTATTGTGGTGTTCTGACAACTACTTTTGACTGCAATTGCGAAATACTGGCATTGATTTGGCTTTCAGGCTTCTATCCTTCAGAGACTCCTGCTAATATATATCCTGTTATCTATCAACTTTAAATGTGTGTGGGGCAATTTTTCAGGCATGTCCCTAATGTAGTTTGATTCCCCCCATCATTTATGCCTTTGTTAACATGAACTGCTGTAAGGGAATGTTGCCATACATTTGCTTTCAGACTTCTACACTTACGTGATTCATGCTGCTGCATGACCTGTTCTCTATCAGCCTTCTATGTTTGTGGGGCTGTGCTTGTGCTTTTTCACTTTTGGGGGATTTATCCCCCATTGTGTGGATTTGCACACATTTCCTGCTTTAGCAGGTTGCAAAAGTGACGTGCGTCACTTTAGCAATGCAGGGGCTGTGTCACAGAACCTGTAACACACCCATGCATTGCGTTCTTATTACCATTTTGATTTCAGTGTCTGCAGACACTGAAATGATCATTTTCTCATTTCAGTGTCTATAGACACTTAAATACTGGCATAATATTAGAGCAAAGCTCTAATATTATGCCATTTCAGCTTAGAAAGTGCCATATGGGCACTTTCTGAGTACATGGGGCATGCTTAGTGTCCGTGTACTACACACTCATGCCCCCCGCACTAGTTCATGGTTCGTGTACATGTAGGTTAAACAACAGCATGCCTTCATGCATATGCAAACCTTGCTGCTGTTCTACACAGACATGAACCACTCTGTGCAGGAATAGCACTATTCCTGCATGGAGTTTAATAAATCCCAGGGTATGTCTTTTGATTATCACTCTGATGTATGCAAGATGTTTGAATGTCAAACAGTGTTCCTCTGGCTGACCAAATGTACATATTTTTTAAGAGAATTCTGAATGTATGTTATGCCAGATTTAGCTGACCTAGATGTGATGTCATTGTGTGCCAAGGCTAGGAGAATAGAATCTTCACTGCAGCTATTTGTTTACGTTTCAAAGTCTGATATGAGAGAGTAGAATTCTCATAGTAGTTTCCTGTTACTTTAAATTAAAATCTGCTATAAAAGCAGGTTCTGAGTCAGTTGTTCAGTTGTTTCCAGAGCTGTTCAGCAGTAGTAGTCCAGTTATTTCCAGAGTAGTTATTCCAGTCGCTGAGGACAGACAGGAGCCTGTTGTTTGTACATAATTCCTCATCTTGCTTTGCAAAAGTAAGAGCATAATCCTGCCTTGCTGAGTTATTTAGATTAGCTGGGGACAGTTAATCTTCAGATAGTCAGGGAACTGCAGCTCATTAGTCAGAAGTTTTCTAAAATCAATGTGAGATTTATCCTACAGTATTATTTTCATGCTTCCTGTCTGAAACTGTTGTTTATTGGAATTGGTTATTCAGTATTTACATGTTTTAAATCCTTTTATTTATTATTAAATGTTTTACTACCTCTCTTGTGGCTGGTTATTTAGTGAATATTTTTTATAATTTGAGAGTGTTTATGCTTATTGTGATAACACCAGGGCCACTCCGAAAAGCTTTGCTGCTTGGGATACATGCTACCATTTATTTCAATATATATTTTACTCAATATAATTGAACACTCCTATTGAAGGGTATTGTGGTATTTGACTGGTGGCAGCCATTACTTTGTAATTTGGGCAAAGAAACACAGCAGGTAAATTTGTGTCAGTCTTTCCCAACAGTGAATGTATGTGTGAATATCAAACATTTACAAATCAGTATATCAGATACCTAGAACTGGGACAGAGTGCTCTGCAGTGGTTAGTGTGGAGACTCATTTGGGGACCTCGACTGAAGCATATAGTCCAAGCCCAGGTTTGGAACCTGTTCCTGGTGTACTCTTAGTGGAAATTGTGTAGTTCTATCACTGCTTTTAGTGACACTCCTTTACCAGAGACAGTGGTGAGGATTGAGACTCCTTAGTTACTGCCCCTTTGTAAAGATGGCTCATCACAAATTGGTGGCAGCAGTGTGGGAGTTTAATTGAGCTTTGGTAGCTTGTGGGTAGTTGTCACAGAGGTGTGCACTCTCAACAGCCACAAGGTAAACATACAGAGTTTCATTGTCACAACAGTTTTATTCATTTTTAAGTTTGTTTAGTCAGGGACAGCAAGCAAAGGTGTGTGAAGCCAAAGAACTGGTGCAAGCCAACCTGACTAAGGAAGCAATGATCTCAGCCTTAGTTTCAGCTGCACAGCAAACCAGCAGCTCAGAGGATATCCAGTTTGATGTTGTGGATATGCATCTTTCCAAGACAGGACAGTTCATCTTTTCCTCAGATGAATGAAAAATCCACCTGGAGTTAGAGACTCAAACTGGAGGCTGAAGAGAAGCAGTTTCAGTATGAACTGCGATGTTTGGAGGCTGAGGAGAGGAAGAGGTAGAAGTAGCATCAGAGTGAACTGGAGATCAAGCATTTGGAGATGGAAGCTGAAGTAAATGAGAGGCAGAAACAATATGAAAAGGAGCGTCTAACTATTTGACAGGGTCATGGAGGTAATGGAGAAGGAAATGACTGAACCCCAGAAGCCATAAAGGTCAGTAAACCTTTTCCTCAGTACAGGGAGGGAGATGACTTTGATAGTTTTATTTATATATTTGAGAGGGTATGTAGATAGTATAATATTGACTGAAGGCTCTGGGTATGGTTCCTGACCCCCTTACTCCATAGTAGAGCTGTTAGTGCAATTGCTAAACTATCTGATACTGGTTGTTTGAATTAAGATAGTGTAAATCAATGTTTACTTGATTGTTTCTAATTAACCCATTAAATGTATAGAAAAAAATATTGTGAACATAGATGGAAGGCAGATGAAAGTGTATGAGATTATACTGCTGATTTAAATACTTACTGTCACAGGTGGGTGAGTGGATGTCAGGTCACCACTTCTGAAGGACAGGCAAACTATTTGCTGAGGGAACAAGCTCTCAGCATTTTGCCTGAGGACATGATGATCTGGTTGGCAAACCAAGACTGTAACTCTGCAAATAAGTTTTGGAGAAAAAGGGATCTCTACTTGGCAAGCAGGGCACCACCGCATAAGAAAGGGATACTCAGTACTACACATGAACATAAGGATTCATGGGTGCAGCCTAAACCACTCTAATGGAGTTCATGAGTAACAGTTGAAGCCACTAGTTCAAGCACACAGTCAAGATCACAGATTAAATCTTTCAAATGTAATCAGAGGGGCTATATAGCATACAAATGTCCATTGAAGTAAAGTGAGAAAACAAAGGTGGGGAACCTGCAAGTGGGAATGACAGAATGCCAGTTGTAAGTTGTCTGGAAACAACAGAAGTGATAAATTATTGCCAACATTTGCGTCCTATCTTAGTGTATGGAAGACAGGCCACTGCTAAGAAAGACATGCCCTGGGATTCAATAAAGTGAAATCTCCATGAAGAAACAATGTAGCCATTCCTGCAGGGAATATGGCCACCAAGCGATCCAATAAACTACTGTTCTGACGTGCATGAGCCTGCCTATACTATTCCTGCATGGACACCACTGCGTAATGCTAATTACCTTATTTGTTGGTGAAAACCACACAAATGAGGTGAATTAGCGATTCAGCAAACAGGCAGGCATCCAAGCAAGAATAGTGTTAATTGCGGAAATGTATTTGGCTACTAGCCAAATACATTTCTGCAAAAATTAAAACTGAGGCACGGCAGTTCAAATAAAATCATGTATTATATTCTTTAGGCATGCCAGTGGGCAAATATATGGACATTGGCATGGAAACGTGTTTCGTTTTTCTAAAAATAAAACTTTTTTTTTGCCGATCTTGGCCTTTTAAGCATAGAGGCAGTGTCTCAAAATGGGATCGTGCCAAAAATTAAAAAAAATGTGAAAACACAATTTTAAGGGAAATCTGCATTTTGCCATTATAATCTATGGCATGCAGAATCAAAATAATACCAGGGAACAGTGGTTGCTAAAGGGAAAGGCTCTGGTGTAGTGCAGTAATTACAGACTAAGGCAGTGGGGTATGCAAATGAGGGGAAACTTACTGAATCACAAAAATATTCTAGGTACCAAACTGCACCTAACTGTGTAGGTGCTATAACATGATCATGTAGGGAGTAGGAGCAGCAGACATGAAAAGGTCTGTGTCATGCTTGGTGTAAGCACATTGGAGCTCTACGGCTCCCAGATAAGCTTAGCAAAGCACATCTAAACAAGGGTGTGTGTCTGAGGCTGTATTGACTTATTCCATGAAATGAAGAGCGTGTTTGAGACCAGGGAGGGTCATTTCTCAGTGTTTACATTAGGTAAACAGGTTTGCATGCATGCACTGGGTCAAAAAAAAAAGCAGAAATAGCAGGACTGTTTACATTTGGGTACCGGGTTTGCGCTGCATACATCGGGGCTTAAAAGGGGAAAAAATGGGAGGAGAAAAAAGATAAACAAAAAGAGAAATAGTAGAATAAAAGCAATCAAGTACAAATTACATAGCTAGCAGGTGGAATGCATCATAGTCAGCCAATGATACAGGCAGCATCTGCAGCACAACAGTATAAACTATGGAAACATTTTACAGTCTGTTTTTCCCCACAAACTCTGCACCATTTGTGTACACATGCAGGAAACTTTAACTGGAAAAATGTTAGGGTCTGCCATTGCTTTGATCCATCAGTATGTGCTAGAGGCTGAGGGCGGTGAGGAGAATAATGCTGACAACCGCCACAGACCGAGGAGGTGGAGAAGAGTGTTCAGACCCAGGGTAACTTACCAGCGGCTACATGATCTGGAGATAGTAGAGTGCTACAGGGTGGACAGAGACATACTGCAGCAAATCATCGGGCTGTGCCAGCCTCAACTCAGACCCAGAGCCAACAGATGGGAACCCATCCCAGTGGATACCAAAGTATGTGTAGCCTTAAGAATACTAGCTAAATGTTGTTTCCAAAGACCTACTGGGGACATCATGGGGGTCTCACAGGCATCTGCATCCAGGGTACTCCACCAGCTCCTGGATGCCATGCTACCACATGCCAGTGAGCAGGTTTACTTCCCCAACATCCATGAGGAGAGGACCAGCAATATGCATCTCTTCCACTGTGTAGCAGAATACCCAGAGGTACTTGGTACAATAGACTGTACGCACATCCACATCAAAGCACCACCTAGTGAACATGGTAGGGTCTGCATACACCTCAAGGGCTTCCCCTCCATCAATTGCCAGGTAGTGTGCAATGCCCAGGGCATTAAAATGAATGTGTGTGCTGGCAGCCCTGGCAGCTATCATGACTCCCACATCTGGCATTCATCACAGCTGTATCAGATATTTGCAAGTGGGGGCATCCTGTATGGCCATCTGGTGGGAGATGCTGGCTATGCACTGGACCCATGGATGATGACACCCATCAGAAATGCACACACACACGCACACACACACACACACACACACACACACACACACACACACACACACACACACACACACACACACACAATAATGCCATAATAAGGCACACACACAAACCAGGATCATTATAGAACATGTGTTTGGGATGTTCAAGTCATGGTTACACTGCCTTGACATATCTAGTGGAGCCTTGCAGTACTCTCCAGCCACATGTGCACATGTTCATAGTATGTGCCATCCTACACAACATGATCCTGTGGAAACAGCTGCAGCAGGAACAGCACGGGGAAGGGCCACACAGAACACCACCATTGCCAAGTCCGCACAGGCATAGAGGGACTTAGAGCAGGAAGCCCCTGAGCCTGATCCTGTAGGCAAATGGAGGTGTGCCCTGTATGCTCAGACCTTGGAAAAGAGGCAATGCATAGCACACACACTGACACTGTAGGGATCCCAGGGACTGACACCTCTCTCTGACTCGCACAGATAGTAAAATGGATGACACACACACACACACACACACACACACACACACACACACATATCACATTACCTGTAACTTACCATGTATAGGCAGTGTACTGTGTGCATCCAAAATAGGTGGCCCTCAAGCACTTTCCTTACAACTGCTGCAGGCACAAGGTAAGTCAGTTGTCTTAACAATAAATGAATGGATTAGAATGTTTTGGTAGCATATCTATGATAATGCTGTATGCATGCAAGGGAAAGGGGTGGCCTACTGGGATAGCAGCAGACAACTAACAGCTATGTGGGACATCAGGAAATATCTGCCCATTTCTGGTCTCCCCACACTATGCAGTAGTACCCAAGGTGGCAAATCCCACTGCAGTATATGTGCGGGGACAACTAACTGGGGGGGGTTATAGGTCACAGGCATGAATGTCAGTGTGGGGGTCACATACCCACCCCTCAGACCCACACAGCAAGTCAACTGTAGAAAACCAGAGACAAAAGTCTGGAAAAGACCCACAAATGGTGGAAATGATGAATTATTCCCCCTACAGACTCACACAGTGATAGCACAGCAGGTCTCACAATTCCAGTAAGGCTATGAAGGGTAAGAAGTCTGAAACTCAAATGTATGCCATTGCAATCTGACCTGTGGTCTTTACTGATATGCCTCTAGTCCCCAAGACAGGGCACAATAGTATGGTAAATTGAACCAAAATGAAAAGCAAATATCAGCACAGTGTGAGCAAATGTGTACAGTTGACAGGTGTGCCCCCATACCCACAGAAATGCAGTAACATGTATGTTTGCAGGGAAAAAGCAGCATAGCACACATTGGCAGGGCTGTCCCAATACACATGAAAACACATTGTTTGTCCACAATATGCAGGGGTCAATGAGCTATGTGTATGTGTGGATAATACTGTCAGGATCTAGCCAGCATGTCCTCCTGGTAGTTGTCTTGTAGTGCCCTACAAACAGTGCTGTCTTTGACAGGGCCATGTGCAGATAACTGCAGTGCCAACTATTATGCATGTCAATGACACCTACTGCTCTGCCACTGACATACCTGAAAGTCACAGTGCTACGTGGAATATACTACACATATTATAGTGCTGTCTTTGACAGGGCCATGTGCAGATAACTGCAGTGCCAACTATTATGCATGTCAATGACACCTACTGCTCTGCCACTGACATACCTGAAAGTCACAGTGCTATGTGGAATATACTACACATATACTACACTGTGTAGCCGAGATGCTAAAGCTTTTGTGAATATAGTGATTTTTGCTACTTTTGCCAGTGGTTATTTTCAATAATTCTTTTTTTTTTATGTTAGCTTTTTGCATATAATGGACATGCCTGCACAGTGGAATGCAGACTGTACCTTCACCCATAACTCCCAACCTTTGATAGCAAGATGTCTGGACAAGGGCAGAAATAAAAGTGGAACAAAGGCACAATGATAGGCATGTGTTTTAAATATCACCCTTACATACTGAGAAAGTTGGTATGGTGAGGGTTTTGCAGTAGTGGGAATTGCCTGAAGGTTAGGCAGTCTGAAACAATAATATCTGTCATTATTTTGTAACATCACTCTTCAATTATATGTAACTAACTTGCCATAAAAACACAAGTTTATGTAAACAGAATGAAACCTCTAGACAAACACCTGGACAATCTGCCAACAATGTACAGGTGAGAGGTATGACCACACAAGGATATGACATCTCAGGTTAGAAAGTTACCACACAAGCAGGAGATCCCCAGCCAGTATATCACCAAGTTGCTGGACTGTTTACACAGTGCATCATCACTCAACTGGCTGTAGCCACACCTCACAACTGGCCTTGTTGGGCAAGAATGTACATAGCTACCCCATAATATTGGTATATGTATTATGCAACTAGTATTCCTCTGGTAAAGCACTGTGATGATCTGAAAATGTCTGACACTAGGCAATGACACAATACATTACAGTGTCAGACTACAGATATGTCATAAAATGTCTGCTAAACAAACCCAGTACCCTGAGGAAAGTCCTGTGTACTCTTGAGAGGTATGGCTGTAGCACACAAATCCCCAGATTGGAGTACACTTATCTCTGGAATAGAGTCTAGTCTAACTATAGAAGGCCACACTGGGCATGCTCCTGCACTTAGAGAATCACAGGACATGTTGGAACCCCCATCGGACTATATGACTGTGTTGTGTATATATGTCTTTGCATACAGACAGCTATGTACACCTTAACTGTCCGCACACACACACATCAGACAAGATTACCCTCAGCTACCTGTGGGTGTGCCCATATGTGAGATATCTACATCTGTTGCGTATGATATACAGACATATATATGAGCAAAAGATAACATATGTCAAGCATACACACATATAGATATGGGGAAATGAAAGACAGACAGTAATAGAGAGAGAGAGAGAGACATGCACACAGGGGGACACAGAAAGAGTGAGTCACACACATGGATGCCCTGAATGGCATACAGTGATGTCCTGCTGTGGACAGTGGCATACCAGTTGTAAACAGTTGCACATGCCAGCATAAAAGGTGATCCCATTGTGTAATAGTACTGAGGTTGGGTTTATAATATCACATCATCTGCATGTGTGTGTGTGTGTGTGTGTGTGTGTGTGTGTGTGTGTGTGTGTCCGTATGTCTAAGTATTAGGAGACTTTTCCCACTCAATACACTTCACATTGCCTGAGTTCCCAAGATCTACTGCTGTCATTCAGCTTAGAAGTACCATTGGACACCTTTCACCCCTATAAGCTCTATAGCATGTGTGATAACTGCATAACACTTTCATATAAATAACTAGATAGGTAGGGGTTCTAATCTCAGTACTGGCAACTGTATGTGTGTGTGTGTGTGTGTGTGTGTGCGTGTGGGGGTGTGTGTTTGGTTGTAGATGAAACAATTTTAGGTCATTCCCACCCGCAACAATTCCCAGTGCCCCACTTTATCAGTCCTGCTGATGTCATTCCCCTTATCAGCACCTTTGGCCAGTTGTCAGCCCAGTAAGGTCTGTAGCTCCTGCAATAACTAGATAGGTAGGGGTTCTAATCTCAATACCTGCAACTGTGTGTGTGTGTGTGTGTGTGTGTGTGTGTGTGTGTGTGTGTGTGTGTGTGTGTGTGTGTGTGTGTGTGTGTGTGTCTTTGGGTTGAGAATCATATCCTGTGTGGGGTATACCATTTTGAGTTGTGTACCACGCTGTACACTTCCCATCACCTTACTTTACATGGCCTGCTGATGTCATCCACTTTAAAAGTACCTTGGGACAAGGTGAAATCATATAAGCTCTGCGGCGCATCTGATAACTGTGTAACACTATATATAAACAACTAGATAGGTAGGGGTTCTAATCTCAATACTGGCAACTGTGTTTGTGTGTGTTTGGGTTGAGAATCATATCTTCCGTGGGTTATACCATTTTGAGTTGTGTACCACCCTGTATACTTCCCATCACCCTACTTTACAAGGCCTGCTGATGTCATTCACCTTAGAAGTACCTTGGGACAAAGTGCAATCAAATACGCTCTGTGACGTGTCTGATAACTGTGTAACACTATAGTAGAAATAACTAGATAGGGTGGGGTTATAATCTCAATACTGGCAATTGTTTGGGTGAGAATCATATCTTGTGTGGGTTATACCATTTTGATGTGTGTACCATCCACACCTGTTTACTACCTTCCTAATGCATTACTTTATATAGCATGTTAATGGCATCTGCCTCATATGCAGCATGTTAAACCTTTGTACAGGCCATACCAGTCATCTGTACAGCTGTCTATGGAATATCCAGATGTTTGCAATCTATATTTGGTCTGTGTCCCCTAACAATGGCTATGTATGTGATATTGTTGCCAAATAGGTCACAGTTACTGTAGTGGCACACATGCCAGCAGGAGATATCTTACCTGACTGAAACATCATGCTGATACTACGTCTGTTACCCTATTACTTGTCAAGTCTTGTAGGAGCAATGGATGACTCCAGTTGCTATTTCTGGTTGTCTCACCATCCATGAAGGCATTCACAACATTATGTGTTCTAAGAGGTAGTGGGTTATGTAACATGCATATAATCTGTGTGGGGTATGTCATGTGTATTTAGTATTATAGTACATTAAAGTGGATATGTAGGTTTACTAATCTGTCTGTTGCCAACTGTGTTTGTGTTACTGTATGCACATCCCCTGTGTCAGTCTTTACTGTGTGCCTGCAAAGGATATACCATTTTGTCTCCCTGTTCCACCCTATGAACTTCGGAATACATACCACAAACCTGTCATACACAGTACCATCCATGCCCTCACCAACTGCATCAGGGCTGAGTGTATGGAAAAGAAATGGCAGGGCCAACTGATGCTGACACGTGAATCTGTTGCAGTTAATCTAATGGCTAAGCTTGTGAGGGACCTACTGGCAGTACTCCAGTAACCTGTTCTGTATGTATGAGCCTGTGGTACTACACAACACTGAGGTGACATGTCTGAAGCCTACCTGTCTGTGACAAGGGGTATGTGTAAAAGGTCACTCTGTCTGACAACAGTGTCCATCGCATACTGTTGCATGCATACACACCTGGCAAAAGTACATATAAAGCTGTACCTTGGTTATGAAATGGTTGGTGTATTTCCACTCTGCCATACTCCATGTTGGTAATGTCTGCAGGGCCACACCCTGCAGACACCCAGACACCTGGAACACAAACAGAATACAGCATATTAGGCTACATTCAGTCAGTGGTACTAACAGCAAAAATGCATCATGGCTAATAATAATAGTGCATACCCCTTTATGTGTACCCATAACAAAAGCAAGCAGACAGCACCTTACACAGTATTACATTACTACACTGTACTATATTCACCCTGTGCATTGGACCCATATTAGCATGCCCCTGCATCGATGGTATGGATGACAGGGATGTGGCAGAGGTATCATCATATGCACAGGGTGTAGTGTGGGTTTGCCAGAGGCCTAGACTGGGCCATACTTTTGACATCACATGTGCGCTTGTGTTTGGAGGAATATCCTATAGATGGGTTGTGCAGAGGTCCTGTATGTGTCTGGAAGTGACCTGCCTGTGATACAGATGTGTGTGTGTGTGTATGCATAGACACAGTCATGCCATGTGACCGCCCTACACAAGGGTATGTTGAACAGCTGTGGATCATACATGACAGGGTGTCCAGTTCACCATTTCTGGCCACAGAGATGGGAACTGGTCCTGCCAGGGGTCTCACTGGCACCACCAGGCCCAAGACCAGATGCAGTACTGCTTCCTGATGGTGACTGCTGTCTGCTGGATCCCTGTCCCTGATGGGATCTGCCAGGATTACATGCCCATGGCCTGCTCTGTTGTGATGTGGACAGCAACCCCCCTTTGGTAGTACTGGTGTCACTGCCACTACAGGACTGTGAAGGTGCATGGCCCCCATAGACTCTCAGCTGATGTTGGTGCTGACCTATGTCCCTGTGGTGGATGTCCATCTCCCACCACATGGTCTAACACAGACATGCCACAGTCAAGGATTGCCAAGGTCTCACCCAACCATCTTTTCATAACCTCAATATTTTGGCATGTGGCCTTAAAAAGGTTGTGTATGTTGCCACATAAATCAAGAAGAGTTGCATCCAACATCCTGATTATTTGTCTGGTGTTGCATTTACTACATGCCTGTGCATCCATGACAGCCCAAAACATGCATCTGGTTACACCTGCTGTGGCACTTGTGACAGCAGTTTGCAAGGAGCAGTCCTCCTGAGAGCACCCCTGTCCATCCACCTGTGTGGGACCTTGCCTGCACTCTGGCTATGGCCAGTGTCTACACTCACACTGCCATAGTTACCACACTAGCCTGTTCCATGCCACCATCTGCCAACTGTCCATTATCTGTGGCTGCTGGGGACAGGGCATGTGTGGGCATTGTGACTGTGTGCAGGGACATTGTGGATGATTGTAGGATGCCAACCGATTGGCACAGACTCAGTCCCTGACTACTCCACCTGTGCCTGACTATGACCGTCATCATTTTCAGAGACTGTATTGACAGTGACATCAGATTCTGAGCGGGAGGGACCACGACCACCATGACCACCTGTGGGGGGGGCAACATATGTAAATTAATAACTGCACTATAATGTTAGCTACTACACACACACACACACACACACACACACACACACACACACACACACACACACACACACACACACACACACACACACACACACACACACACACACACACACACACACACACACACACACACACACACACACACACACACACACACACACATACAAGTGAGGTGGCAGACAGGCATTACACAGACTTCACAATAGCCAACTGGTGACATTCACAACACAGTCAGACCACTACATACACACACTGAACAGGCTCTCAGCATCTTGCAATACATCCCTTTCCACTTAATGTTACTTTTTATATACACCTCTGTGATACGTGAGTAGTGTTAGTAGGTGATGGGCCTTCAAGTAGCACACACTGCACCCATATACACATAATCACTGTTCACCTTTATAGCACAGTGGCAACTCCTACAGAACATACCTCTCAACTGTGCAGTGTTGTTGAATGTCTACATGTGTGGCTCATATTTCTGGTCTGTTTGTCATAAATCCTGTGTTTGTCTGACACATTACTGGGATGATATGAGAACTGGTGTCACTAATTAATGACATATTTTTAGTTTCACACGTCAATACTTGCAGTACATGTATATTACAACAGAACCAGTTACACTAACAACCTTCAAAGCTTACAGTGGATATTATAAGTGTAACCACCTCTGTTAACATGCCAGGTTTGTCTGATATATAACATGAGACCACAGAAATCATGTGATAACATTTTCCACCTTTAATGTGACCTATAATCTGTGCATTACAATTGAAGCACAAACACATTGGTTAGGAGTAACATATAAGTTGAAATATATACAATAGGCTGGTTGCATGACTGTGCACACCCTTAAACTAATACTTTGTTAAAGCACCTTTTGATTTCATAGCAGCAGTCAGTCCTCTTGGGAAGGTGTGTATCAGCATGGCACATCTCGACTTAATATTTGTACACTCTCCCTTGCAGAAGCCCTCCAACTCTGTCAGATTATGAGGGCATCTCTTCTGCACAGACCTCTTCAGATTTTCTGTTGCATGTAGGTGTGGACTGTTGCTAGGCCATTCCAAAATGTCGATTGTCTTCTGGTGAAGAAGTTTTTTTTTGGATTTTGATGTATGGTATGGGTCATTGTCACATGGAAAGGTGTAATTCCTCTCCATCCGCATCTTTCTAGCAGAGACATGAAGATTTTAGGCCAAAAGGGACTGGTATTACGAACTGTTCCTAATCCCCTCCATCTATGCTAAAAGCCCACTTCCAGCTTATAAACAGCAACCCCAACTGCCATCACCATGCTTCACCATGGGGATGGTGTTCTTTTGGTGATGCACAGTGTTGTTATTGTGCCAAACAAACCTTTTAGTATTGTGGCCAAAAAGTGCAACCTTGGTCTCATTACACTATAACACATTTCCCCACATGCTTTTGGGAGACCTGATGTATTTTTCTTGAGAAATTCACCATACCTGGATGTTGTTCTGTGTGAGAAAAGGCTTCCATCTTGCAGGTCTCCTGTCAGCCTCGCTGACTAATTTGGGTCTTGTCTTTTCCACACATTTGGAGGGATATCCAGTTCTTTGCAAAGTCACTGTTGCCCCATATTTTTACCAGCATTTGATGACTGTCTTCACTGTGTTCCATGGTATATGTAATGCTGTGGAAATGTGTGTGTACCCTTCTCTGGGCAGATACCTTTCACAAATGAGATCCCTTTGCTGCTTCGTAAGCTTTATGCGAACTATGGCTGTTGCTATAGCAGGTATCTAAGTAAATTTGGGATAATCCTGGTAGGACAGCTGACCGTTATTTGCAGTTACTCAAAGAGTCTCTGTAATTGATGGCAGGTGTGTACCCAAGAAGACGTAATGGTGTAATTATATCGAAAGCTGCTTCAACACAGTATTAGCTTCAGCCTCTGCAATCCTATGCAGCTAGCTTCTTGTACATTTTTTTTATGTGTCATAATCGTTCCCCTAACAGATTTGTTTGTTTTACAAATGATTTGTACAGGTTATAGGTCACATCATAGGTTAGAAGGGTTCAGAAATGTTTTATTGTGCTCTCATTTTTATATATCACAAATACCTGGCATTCTAATAGGTATGTGTACACCATTTATATGCACAGTATAACACTAATTTATAAAATATGTCCCTAGTTTTGGGCCTTTGTCCCTCCATTTTGTCAGTCTTTGTCAAGATTTCTTGCAATGACAGGTTGTGAGGTATGCTACAGATATGTGACATCTCCTGCAAATAGGCCCCTGCGATGACCACTATGATGTAATGCAGTTAACCCCACCACAAGTGAACATGCAGATATTGTAAAATGGCTGAGAGTAACAGTTGTGTGCATGGCCACATGCATGTCCTTAACATGCCTGGGGTACTGGTGAAACACAACAGGAATATCCCATACTCACCAGCTTCAGGTTGCTGTCCCACATCCAGCCCTGAGGTGCCTATGTAGTTGTGGGGGAGAGGTATTGTCAGCAGACTCACATTTGGCATTGGTACACGATGAATGGTACTTTTCTGCATAGGTATAGTACAAGCTCTGATAGTGCATAATTTGCTGTCCTTCACCATAGATGTGCACTTGTGTGCATTACTAAACCCTACCCATAAATGCAGTTTGAACTGACATATGCATCTAGATACTCTATAGAAGACAGTATGACTGCTACATGATTAAATTAATGTGCACTGTGGCCTTACCTGGACGCTCCTCGCCTGTTGCCTGGGTGCCACCCCCCTCCATGACTTGTGTTTTTTGTGTTGGCTGTTGTGTGGGGCTGCCCCAAGGTTGGCAAAGAGCTGCTCTGTTATTGTAAGTGGGGTCTATGTGGCTGGACCCCCACCTTTAGCAGTATGGTCCCTGGCCACGGCAGCAGCATTTTGCCGGGCACAACGTATCAGGTCAGTTGCCTGATGCCTGACATGATCATATGTGTGGCCATGGTGGCCCAAGGTGTTTACTCTTTGAAGAGGGTTGTCCCACAGGGCAGTCTGCTCCTACATATTATGTCACCTATGGCCAAACAGCACTGCATGGTGCTGGATTATGGCATCAGTGATAGCTGCATTCTCATCTACAGTATGTGCTGGCTGATGCTGCATGCCACCTGGAAGACATAAACAGGGAAACACATCATAGGACCTCAGACATTGCCCAGAGTTATTTCCAGAACCAGCACATCAATATTGCCTATCATTAGCCACCACTTACAACCACATCATACTCCTGTCATCTATCAGCACAGTATGAACCTGCATTGCACTCCTGGTCCTGATGTGTCATGTTTCCCTCAATGAGGGCCAGTACATTGCATAAACCACCATTCATCATTCACATTTATGTAGCGGGATGACAGTGGCCATCTTCCTTGCAGATGGGATGTCAATGGTACTCAGGCTTTACTTGCATACAGTGTGTAATGAAGCTGGAAGCATATGTCTGAGATCATGTAGGATGCAGACAGGAATGTTATCAGGTCCCATGGAGACTTGCTTTTGTTGACTTTGATTAGGCAGTAATGCACCTGCTCCCTGATGATGAGGGAGGGGTGTGGGTGCTGTGTATATCCACCTATACTGATGGTGAGCCGGGGGGGGTGATGTTTGCTCTAAACCTGTCTGTAGCAGGTTGGCTATAGCTATGGTGTGTGTGTGTGTGTGTATGTGGCGTGACTGACCACCATTACAGGGTGGGTTGGGTTGTTGCCTCTGAGATTGCAGATGTATGTGAAGACAACCTTGTGATTGCCCTTGATAGATGTGTCCAATTTGTAGTCATAGTTAGCCTTAGAGTAATCAACCTGTGACCATATACGCTCGTTCAGACAAAGGTTGACTTGCTACCAAGTTGGTGCCTGCTCCTACTTTGCCCTGTACAGCCAATATAATGATCATTTATGTGGTATGTGCATTGCTGCTGTCCAGCAAAGGGCAAAGTAGGAGCAGGCACCAACTTGGTACCAATACACATACCACATAATTGGTCAGTATATTGGCTGTACAGGGCAAAGTAGGAGCAGCCTATTACAGCCAATATAGTGATGTGGTATGTGTATTGCTGCTGTCCAGCAACGGAGATTATGCTACCTTTGTGTAGACAGGTTTTACAAGTAAGGTATTGCTGAGTCCATACAGCTATTTAGGTGGTCATATAGCTGTTTGTAGTAGGCATGGACACAAGGTCATAACACAATTGGACAGCTCTCTGATTTCATCCTGATAATCATTCTTATTCTAGTTCCAATGTCTGTGTCAGGACAATGCAACAACCAGTAGCTTTAGAAATCTAACTGTTGGCTGCACAGAACCTAAGATTACACATGTGTACTACATGTACACCTTATTTACCTGATGTTTTGCATCCCGTGTCTGTTGTTATGAGGCAACCAGGTACACCTACTCATATATACATGTGCACAGGTAATACCTGTTATACGTTTCTGTTCTATGTCAGTATGGCACACTGTATTTACACTCTTGCTGCTCATTTATTCCTGTCAACCTGGTAGAGCAGGACATCTGCAGGATACCACACATACATGGGAGGTGATGGGCCACAATTAGTGACACTTTCTTAATATTTCAGTAACACACTTAAGTCATTTGATAGCACAGTAGCCTTTAGATTCACAGACATACCCTGGAGGATGTCCGACACTCATATGGCAGGAAGAGAGGAGAAAGGCTATGAGTGTGGTAGTGAGGGTAGGCACTTTTAATGTTGGCAGTATGACTGGTATGGGGACAGAGCTAGCTGATATGATGGACAGAAGGAAGGTTGATATATTGTGTGTGCAAGAGACCAGATGGAAGGGGGGTAAGGCTAGGTGTATCGGAGGTGGGTTCAAATTATTCTATCATGGGGTGGATGGGAGGAGAAATGGTGTAGGCGTTATCCTGAAGGAACAGTATGCCAAGAGTGTTTTTGGAGGTAAAAAGAGTGTTTGATACAGCTATGTTTATGAAGCTGGAAATTGATGGTATAATGATGAATGCTGTTAGTGCATATGCTCTCCAAGTTGGTTGTGCAATGGATGAGACAGAAACATTTTGAAGTGAGTTGGATAAAGTGGTGATGACTGTACCAAAGGGTGATAGAGTGGTTATTGGAGCAGATTTCAATGGGCATGTTGATAAAGGGAAGAGAGGAGATGCGGAAGTGATGGGTAGGTATGGTGTTAAGCAAAGGAATGCAGAAGGTGAGATGGTAGTGGATTTTGCAAAAAGGATGGACATGGCTGTGGTGAATATGTATTTTAACAAAACAGAGGAGCACAGGGTGACATACAAGAGTGGAGGAAGATGCACACAGGTGTATTATATCCTCTGCAGGAGGGCCAGGTTGAAGGAGATTGGAGACTGTAAAGTGGTGACAGGGGAAAGTGTAGTTAGGCAGCATAGAATGTTGGTCTGTGGGATGCCATTGGTGATCAAGAAGAGGAGGAGGAGTGTGATGGTAGCACTAAGGATCAACTGGTTGAAACTAAAAAAGGATGATTGTGAGATTGGGTTCAGGGAAGAGTTAAGACAGGCACTGGGTGGCAGTGAAGAGTTACTGAATATCTGAGTAACTACAGCAGAGCTAGTAATGCAGACAACTAGAAAGGTGCTTGGTGTGACATCTGGACAGAAGAAGGAGAACAAAGAGACCTGGTGGTGGAATGAAGAGGTAAAGGAGAGTATACAGAGAAAGAGGTTGGTGAAGAAGAAGTGGGATTGTCAGAGAGATGAAGAAAGTAGACAGGAGTATAAGAAGATGAGGTGCATGGCAAAGAGGGAGGGGACAAAGGCTAAGGATGAGGTGTTTGAAGAGTTGTATGAAAGGTTGGACACTAAGGATGGAGAAAAGGACCTGTACATATTGGCTAGACAGAGGTACTGAGCTGGGAAGGATGTGCAGCAGATAAGGGTGATAAAGGATAATGAGGGAAACATACTCGCAAGCGAGGAGAGTGTGTTGAGCAGATGGAAAGAGTACTTTTATGGGCTGATGAATGAAGAGAATGAGAGAGAGAGAGTGAAGGTTGGATGATGTGGGTATGGTGAATCAGGAAGTGCAATAGATTATCAAGAAGGAAGTAAGGATATTTATGAAAAGGATAAAGAATGGAAAGGCGGTTGGTCCAGATGACATACCTGTGGAAGCATGGAGGTTTTTAGGAGAAATGGCAGTGGAGTTTTTAACCAGATTGTTTAATGACATCTTGGAATGTGAGAGGATGCATGAGGAGGGGAGAAAAAATGTTTGTGTACCAATTATATGAATAAGGGTGATGTGCAGAGCTGTAGTAACTACAGAGGGATAACATCGGTCAGTCACAGCATGAAGTTATGGGAAAGAGTACTGGACACTAGGTTAAGAAGGGAGGTGATGATTAGTGATCAGCAGTATGGTTTCATGCCAGGAAAGGGCACTATAGATGTGATGTTTGCTCTCAGAGTGTTGATGGAGAAGTACAGAGAAGGTCAAAAGGAGTTGCATTGTGTCTTTGTGGACTTAGAGAAAGCATAGAGAAAGCATATGACAGGGTGTCTAGAGAGGAGTTGTGTTGTATGAGGAAGACAGGAGTGGCAGAGAAATATGTAAGGGTGCTACAGTACATGTACAAGGGTAGTCTGACAGCAGTGAGTGCTGCAGTGGGAGTGACAGATGCATTTAAGGTGGAGGTGGGATTACATCAGGGATCGGGTCTGAGCCCTTTCTTATTTGCAGTGGTGATATGGTGGGAGTGACAGATACATTTAAGGTGGAGGTGGGATTACATCAGGGATCAGATCTGAGCCCTTTCTTATTTGCAGTGGTGATGGACAGGTTGACAGACAAGATCAGACAGGAGTCCCCGTTGATTATGATGTTTTCAGATGACATTGTGATCTGTAGTGAGAGTAGGGAACAAGTAGAGGAGACCCTGGAGAGATGAGATATATTCTAGAGAGGGGAGAAATGAAGGTCAGCAGGACTAAGACAGAATATATGTGTGTGACTTGGAGGGAGGATAGAGGAATGGTGGGGATGCAGGGAGTAGACTTTGCAAAGGTGGATGAGTTTAAATACTTGGGATCAACAGTTCAGAGTAATGATGAGTGTGGGGGAGAGGTGAAGTCGAGAGTACAGGCAGGATGGGGAGGGTGGAGAAGAGTGTAAGGAGTGATTTGTGACAGACAAGTATGATTAAGAGTGAAAGGGAAGGTCTTCAAGAGGGTAGTAAGACCAGCTATGTTATATGGGGTGGAGACAGTGGCATTGACAAAAAGGCAGGAGTCAGAGCTGGATGTGGCAGAGTTAAAGATGTTAAGATTTGCACTGCATGTGATGAGGGTGTACAGGATTAAAAATATGTATTTAAAGGGTCATCCCAGGTTGGACGGTTTGGAGACAAAGCCAGAGAGGTGGGATTATGTTGGTTTGGACATGTGCTGTGGAGGGATGCTGAGTATATTGGGAAAGGATGGTAAGGATGAAGCTGCCAGGTAAGAGGAAAAGAAGAAGGCCTAAGATAAGATTTATGGATATGGTGAGAGAGGACATGAAGGTGGTTGGTGTGACAGAGCAAGATGCAGAGGACAGGAAGAAATGGAAACAAATGATCAGCTGTGGCGACTCCTAACAGGAACAGCCAAAAGAAAGAGAAGGAGATTTTGTAATGTCAGTCTTCACAGGTTGCCAGTGATTTGCCAGATATAACACAACTCTATGAGTAAATGATTACAAATATGAGGCACACATATGGTCAGTGTGCATAACATTGGACAGTTGAATCGTATGAGCTCAGTATACCGCATGCAGTTCAACACCCACTTCTGCAACAGTAGTTTACTATGCAAATACCCTGTATGTATTCTTACATTTCTGAGAGAAACATGCATATCATAGTTGTAGTCACAATTAACATATGGATATCTATGACATCCCAGTAGCTCGACTAGTAGTGTCACAGTCAGTATTGTTCAACACACACTCCAGTAGTAGTCTTATGTGAGCCATCCTTTCCTGGGGTGACTCAGGGGCCTGAGCTGTGATCTATGTCACTGCAGACAGAACCAGATGCTCTGGCCATAAATTCTGATAGGTTCATAGGTTCATAGGTAGGTACTAGGCTATTGGCCCTAGGGCCTATATAAGCATAGCCAAACAGTACCCTGGCTTTTGCCACCCAGGAATATTATTTTCCTGTGCCCCTGTCAAGCAGAGCCACAGAACTGATCCCTGGGGTGAATTTCCTATCTCCCATCCAATCATCAAGATTTTTCTTGAAGAGTGCTAATGAGGAGCTTTGTTTGATATAGATAGGTAATTTGTTCCAGAGTATGGGAAGTCTCTGGGACAGGAATCTATCCCTCCAGCATGTTCTGTTTATTGTGGTGACAAGGTTTAGGTTCCTAGAGCATGTAGCTCAGAGGGATTGGGATTTCTTTACGTGGAGCATGTCCAACAGCTCTGGGTTTGACATAGCTTTGTATCTTAGGCAGAGATCGCCTCTGAGTAGGCGATATGCAACAGAGTAAAGCTGGAGGTTTTTGAGACGGTCTGCATATGGCATCTGTTTGAGGCAGGTAATCCTCTTTGTGAGGTATTTCTGTGGCCTTTCCAGTTGTTCTAGATGTCTTGTGAGGTACATACCAAAAGGGGCATTGTACACTATAATGGGTCTAATGAGTGATGAGTAGAGGGGAACAATGACCTCTTTTTTCCTGGATGAGAAACCTTTTGTGATGAGGTGTGCCACGTAGAAGGATTTCCTGACTACTGTGGCAATGTGATTATCAAAGGAGAGACTACTGTCCACCTGTGTCCCAATGTCTCTTATCACACTTTCAGTGTTAAGTAGACTACCGCCTATGTGGTAGTTCATGGGTAGAGTTTTTACCAAAAGGGATGACAATGCACTTTTTGGCATTGAGCTTGAGGCCATGGCTTTGACACCAGGCATCTGTCTCAGTGAGGCCCTTTTGCAGGATGTCCACATCATTAGTAGTTTTGATTATGGCTCCTAGTTTGCAGTCATCTGCAAACTTTGTTAGTCAAAGACCTTCTGTGTTAGCCTGCACTTCAGAGAAGTAGATACCAAATAGGAGAGGACCTAGGACTGAACCCTATGGTACACTTGTCACTGGTCTGAAGTTGGATTTAGAGTCTGCTACTTTCACAGTGTGCATTCTGTCAGTGAGCCAGTTTGCAACCCATATTGTGACATAGGGATTTATACCTAGTTTAGTGAGTTTGTCTATAATTCCAGAGTGGGGGATGGTGTCGAAAGCCTTGGCGAGATCTAGATAGGCTGTGTGAACCACCTTACCCTCATCTATGGCTTTGGTGACCGCTTCAAAGAAGTCTATCAGGTTTAGGAGACATGATCTGCCTTTTACAAACCCGAACTGCGAAGGGTCCAGAGTTTGGAGATTACCAATGTCATTGTTTATAAGTTCCATGATTATACGCTCCATAGCTTTGCAGACCAAGCTCATCAGGCTAATGGGACAGTAGTTCTCGGGGTCCATGGTGGCTCCCCCTTTGTGGAGTGGGATAACCATGGCTGTGTGCCATTCAGTGGGCACAAAGCCTGAGGTGAGGCTATGATTGAACATGGTACTTAGGTGGGGTGCCAGTTTGTTCTGTAGTTCATGTAGAACGCAGCCTGGGATGTTGTCAGGTCCCATGGGTGCTGTGTTCTTGGCTTTGGAGAGTGTGTTTTTTACCTGTGCAGCCGTGATTACAGGTAGTTTGCATTCCTCCAGTATAGAGATGGGCCCTTTAGGGGATGAGGGAGGGGTAAAGTTAACACTGAACCTATCTGCCAGGATGTTGGCAATATCAGTTGGTTTTGTATATTTAGTGCCATTGTGCTTTAACTCAGAGCAGATCTGAGTGTTGCCATTAAGATTCTTGACATAGCTATAGAATGCTTTGTAGTTTTCTTTAGAATCAGTGGCGATTTTGTTTTCGTAACTAGCTTTGGAGGATTTTATGAGGGATCTCAGCTTCTTACTGAGGCTGACCACATAGTTCCTCAATCATGGGATTTTACTCTTTTTTGCAACAGTTTCCTTCTTCTGTTATAGAGTTTGTTTATAGCAGTGGAACACCAGATTGGCTTTCTTTTTTTGGAGGATAGCATCTTGGTTCTGTTAGGGATTGCACGATCCATGCACTCGTGTAAGCGCTTATAAAGTGCAATTGAATAGGATTCAGCAGTCGTATCTCTATTGTCTGTCAGCATGGGTGTCATGAAGTCTGCCACTTCTGTCTTAAGAAGTGTGAAGTCGGCGGTGGTTTCCCTAATGGGGGGTGGGATGTGGATGTTTAGGGTGATTTGCTTGTGGTCTGATCTGACCAATGAGGAATTGACCTCTGGGGTGGAATACCAGTTACCCATGTTGGTAATGACCAGGTCTAGGATATTGTTGCTCCTGGTGGGGTTGTGGATAAGCTAATCCAAGGCATTGGAATTTATGAATTCCAGAAAACGTTGAGCACAAGAGTTGGTACAAGAGTAGTTTTCCCAGTTAATGGTGGGGTAGTTGAAATCACCCATTATTAGGGTGTTAGATTGTACCCTAATATTTTCCAGTGTATCAAGAAATGAGGAGTGGGAATCCTGGGGCATGTTGGGGGATCTGTAGCAAGCTACAATTTGCATTGTGGTCTTGCCCAGAGTTAGTTGCATTTGGATAATCTCAGATGCATTATGCTGAGCAACTAGCCTGGAGGTGTGGATATCCTTAATGAATATGGATACGCCTCCACCTTTAGTGCTTCGGTCCAGGGTAGGTGGCTGAAAGGTGTGGTATGAATTATAGCCTGGTAATGCAGGGGTGCTCTCTGGAGCCTTGAACCAGGTCTCTGTCACTGCACAGATGTCGATGTTCTCCATTTTAAGGAGTGCCTCGAGTGAGTGCATTTTGAGGTTTAGACTTCTAGCATTAAGTAGCATTACCCTCAGATTTTGCTTGCTTGTACCTGTTACAGTGGTGAATTTGTCATTTCAATCTTGCCTAAAAAAGGCACTATAGGGGTGAAAAGAGCCTTAGCCAGTATCCGGAATCCCAAGGGCGACAGGTGCAGGACATCTCTAGCAAAGCATCGTGGTTTGTCGATCATGTCATCCCAGGCAGACAGATACTGGATCCCCTTAGAATGACACCAGAAGCTTAGCCAGTTGTTGAAGTCAATCATTTTGTCCTTGTACTGTGGTATCATTCTGGGTGATGGCAGGATGCTACTCAGGGCTAGGGTCATACCTGTCTGGGCTACAAGATCAGAAAGCTCCTCCATGTCTCTTTTCATGTAGTCCAGGGAGGTACGTCTCAGGTCATTCACACCAACCTGGACAATGACAAAGTCATATTTGTACTTGCTGTGGAGTGACCTGAGTGCATGCGTTATGTGGCAGATCCTGGCACCTGACAGGCAGTTAACAGTGACTTTCTCTTTGTTTAGCCTGGTGAGTGGAACATCAGTGTGCCTGACTATAGAATCACCTGTGACTAGAGTGTTGGGTACATTGTTATGCCATATGGGCTGTGGCTGAGTGGCACACTGAGTTTGTGGGCTATGTGTCATTTGGGTTGGTGGTGGGTGTTCAGCGATATATCAGTACAGCAAGTCTTGTTGAGAAATATTTGTTGAACTTCCTATTTGACATTACATACCCCCTACTGCATTCCATTACATGGTTACTTGTTTGACATACCTTGTTTTTTTTCCAAATATAGTTGGTTTGATTCCGATTTGTGTTGGTTGGTGTGTTTGTTTGTCTATTTGTTGGTCTGTCTGTCTCTCTCTCTCTCTGTCTCCAAGATTTAAGGTATACATCTGATTTGCATAGGCAGCAGCTTGCCTTTTGTAGATAATGCTCATGAACTGCTGATGGCCTGTGCAGCAATTGGTGTGCCCATTTTCTAATTGCATGCAGAATAGCTGTGTTATTCCTATAGCCAATGGCATGGCAACACATTCCTATACTTCAGTACTTCATGTGGGTGTTGCCCCTTTTCCTTGCCTGTGAGGACTTCATGGAGGTGTGTGAACAACAACATCATAGAGGGTAGTTGGAAATACTTCTTTCAATGAAAATAGTGGAGACAGCCCAACAAACTGGGGGAGAATGTTCCAGACCTAGGGACATAATGTAAGTATTGCTGTCATACAGTTGAATTAATGCTAGTTTAACAGGGTTTGTGTGGACATGGCTTTTCTGCGTGATTTTAAGTCTGACAGTGTTATGTGGTTGGCATAACTCTCAACTGTAGGGCTAGCCATAGAACAGCCAGAGTTTGGACTCTTATTGTGCATTCCTCAGACTTTTTTTGTCTTTGAAAAATCAGTAGCATACTCTGGGGATTGCAGTCAGTAAATGGTATCATCCTTTTGTGTGTCTGACTTCATATCCCTCAGAAAAGATATGTTACAACAAACTCTGTTACCCCAGCAACTATAACAACACTATTTCATGTATGCCCCTGTTTTTGGGCCTCTGTCCCCCAAATATGTCAGGTTTTATCCAGATGTCATGCAGTAAGAGGTTGATAGGTATGGTATATCATTATTTAGTGCCTTCATTCCTGACACCATCACAGTGATGCATCAGAATGTCAGACATGTTAAGATGAAGAGGCCTTATATATGAGGACAAAGCCTGGCCATTCTGTGGGAATCTGTACAGTTGAGAGGTCTGTGTATTTCTGGCAATTGCTGACAGTCTGTCAGGATTGTGTAGCAGTGTAGTGTGTAAATGTTATTTGGCCTGTGTAGGGAGGGGTAGTAGATGTAAGTGTTATGACTCCTTTTCTATCTGACTATGCATAGAGCTCCAGTTTCTGGTGGTCTATCAGCTGTATATGTTTGTAGGGACAGACTGAGACATATACCGTACCATGGTCAGATGTCATACTACACTGTAAATTGGGCCAGTATATGTAGGGGTAGTGTGTGAGGGACAAATATGATGATGTTTTTGTTCACACAGTCCTTATACTCTACTGTTCATTTGGCTTACTGGTATGTCATTGAGACTATGGTGAAATAGGTTGTGGGTATGCACTTTCACACTGGTGTCTATTTTCCAGTGCTGTTACATCCCTGTAGTGCCTGATATATTTGGAAATACATGTGTTATTCCCCATAGCGGATGTGAGTTAGTGTTGTGTCAGTCTGACTATAGTATGGACGGTGCTTGGTGACATGCTTCGCAGCTGAGTGTAGTTTCCCTAATGTGATGTTATGTCCAGATATTTGTAGGATGTACTGTTGCCTGGCCCCCATAAGTGTTTGTGTATTTCTGACACATCAGTGGGATGATGTGAGGATTTAAGTTACTAACTAGTGAGAAGTAATTGTGTGTTGGACATGTGCTATTTCAGTCAATATATGTTTGGACAGACAGGAGGGTGTTACTGCAGCAACTGTGTCAGCTTATCTACTACAGTATTTCAGATATGTCCCTATTTTCATGGCTTTCTCCCTCGAATTTGTCAGGCTTGGTCCAGATTCATTGCTCTAATGGATTCTGAGCATACCTCTCAACTGGCCGGATTGTTTTAGAATGTCCAGGTTTTTTCTCATATTTCTGGTCTGTTCCACAGATTCATTGTTTTTATTTTTCTGGTAAATCACTGTGATGATTTGATTCCGAACATGTATGCTGAAAGAAACCCTGTTACTCTAGCAACATTCTACATTTTTAAGAGTAATATTTAAAATATGTTCCTAGTTTTGGACCATTGTCCCCCCCCCCCATTTTAACAGCATTTGACCAGACTTCTTGTGCTAAGAAGTTGAGAGGTATGGTTCTGAGCTATGACTCCACTTCATGTTCTGAGCATATATGCATACATACATACATATATATATATATATATATATATATATATATATATATATATATATATATGTGTGTGTGTGTGTATATATATTTTATATGTATATATTTTATATGTTTGTCTTTACATATATTATGTATATATGTTTCCTTATATATACAACTCCATACATATATACATGTGTATATGTATGTATATATACAAAACCTGACTGATTTTACAGAATCTTTTCCCTACTGTTGAATGACTCTACTGCATGATATGTTTGAAACAGCATCAGAAACACAAGTGTTTCCAATGGTGTAGTGGTATATTGCTCTGACTATGGTGTACAGGGCCCTGAGTTCAAGACGTGGCAGTGCTGATTATTTTGTTGCTAGGCAGAACAGTGGCTGATGGAGACAGAGTGGTTAAAGCAGTTTTAAGTGGGTTTGCGTGGGTTTGCATGATGCTAAGTGATGCCAACACACGGTTAACCGTACTGATGCTTAATCTGTGCTGGCTTCACGTAGCATCTTGCAAACTCGCTTACTCACCCTTACTCCCGTTTACACCCGCACTTATTTCTTTAAAAGAAAAGAAAAAGGGGTGATAGGAAAGTGGTAAAAAAAGGGCATGCAGAGGGAAGAACAATATGAAATATAGCTAGGGATGTGCAGGATGGCTGCAGTGAAGGTCCATAGCTGTCCATTCCTTATCCAGCAACAGCTGTGCATTTGTACAGAATTTGGAGGTGAATTTGGACATTCAAACCCCAGAGAGAGGGTTGAGGATAACAGAAATGTGTTGTCAAGCCAATTGGACTGGATTGCATGTGTCCAGTGGACATGTGTGTGAAATGGACAGCTATGTAGGGGGCTATATGTTTTTTTGGGATAGAAGCCCTTTTCTTTTTTTTTAAGGTGAGAGTGGGATGTTGGGGAAGGATTGTAGGTACGTCTGGGGAGGTAGGTTGGATAGGGTGACAGACAAGACAGGCAAGACAGGGGCAGTATATGACACATGAGGGGATAAACACATTTGATGGGGAGGGTGGTTGGGAATGCGAAGCCCATGGGCCCTCATATGGTTACAGTGTGACTGAGATCCCCACCCATGGGCAGTCACCATTGCACCTTCAGGGTCCTAAAGGTGGCTGTGCTGGAGGCTGAACAGGAGGGGCGGCCTGCCCCTTGAGGTGCACCAGGTGGCCCTCAATGTGGCACAGCTGGTTTCTGAACTTTGATCGAAGGGTGCTGCACAACAATCCCATACCTGACTGCAGGTAACAAGCACCTGTCCATGCCTGCTCCCAGGGGGGGATGGGCCCAATCCCCTGCGGCAGTTCCACCTGAAGGTGGTACAGGACATCAGACAAGGGAGATCCGGGTTGGGTCCCAGATGTGCTGGGGCCCGGTGCCACGGCCAGATGAGGTGGGACAGATGGATCTGCTGGGAATCTGCCTTACCAAATGCGCTATGGTGTTGAGGTTTTACAAAATATGTTGGTTAGTCATGAACAACACATTTCAAGCTTAGTTATAACAGCATGCATGGGGGTTCCAATTAACCGCATAAAACAGATTTGAAACAGTTGCATAGCAAACAGAACACATGGATAAATGGAACAACAGTATGCATTGTAATGGGATGTAAGCAACATTGACAGCAGCAGGCCACCAACAATGGTATTTGAACAAGTTATGTTAACATGCAAGCAATCAAATATTAACAATAATATAACACAAGCCCCAACATTAGGGTTGGAGCACAACATACTTGTAGTATCTTCTTCTTCTTTCGGCTTTTCCCAGTTAGGGGTCGTCACAGCGGATCACCTGTCTGCTCATGATTGGCAGTGGAGTTTTATGGTGTTGCGTTACCAGTCCAGTGCCCAACCTTCCTCAGAAGGCACACACATGCACACACTCACACCTAGGGCCAATTTAGAGTGTCCAATCCACCTACAGCATGTCTTTGGGATGTGGGAGGAAACCGGAGCACCCAGAGGAAACCCACATGATCACAGGGAGGACATGCAGACTCCGCACAGAAGGCACCCCAGCCGAGGATCAAACCAGAGAACCTTTTGCTGTGAGGCGGAAACGCTAACCGCTGCACCACCACAGCCGCCCACAGCATACTCGTAGTATATGAGTAATTATTATTGATGCAGATGAGGGGTGAAGGAAGAGACAAAAAGTCCATTAGCAACTGTTTTTATGCTTCTATTTTCCACAACAGTACTGCTCAATACTCTATGCCCATAGCTTCTGTAGTACAAACATACATATTAAACAGTCAGCCTGGAATGGCATGAGGCAAACTGTGACAACTCTAGGTACATGACTAGAGGGGACTTGTACCTGTCAGGGTTACATAGCTGGCACAGGAGGGGTACCCTGAACTGCTGTTATGTGAGTGTGCTACTGGCATATTTCAACTGGTTTCCTATCTGTGTCCAGGACTATTTGCAGCAGTGATAACTAGCCGTGACAGCATGACACTTGAGAGATATGTATTGGGAACATACCTCTCAACCTCTTTGAGCATGACATCTGGACAAAGCCATACATAAGAGTGGGACAAAGGCCAATAAATATGGACGATTTTTACATATTTCTCTTAGAAACTTAGAAAGTTGATAAAATAACAGGTTTTGCATTTGCATGGCTTTTCTGGTGGATATGATGTCTGACACGTGTATGGCTATCATTATTTTCTAACTTCAGTCTATAATGGTTTGCCACTGATTTGCCATGACACTACTACTTTATGTAAAATGGATCACAAATCTGAGACAAATTTCTGGACATTCAGTGAATATCTGTACAGTTGAGAGGTATGAGTTGGGAAGAGGGGGGCATATTGTATGTTCCTACCCTGGTGTCATTTGCAGGCACGTGGTGGAACAATTGACCAGTTGTACACAGTTTATTAGTATCCCCTTCTTACTGCTACTGGCAACATTTCCTTACCTGTAAAACCTGTGGGGAAAATATATGTTAAAACTACCTGACTGTTTTTACATTTATTCCTCATTCCTTGTGTGTAGATATGCATGTATCGTAGTACCACTCCCTGGATTCGAACCATGTCTGGGTGTGCAAAATTAACAACTAAGCTGTTTCACATCACACTGAACTACTGGGGAACTGCTGTTTCTTGTTTCACTTGTTTCTGCCTAATAGTCTCTTGGTTAGACTGTCTGAACTTGTAATCCTGTGATGCATGCATGACAGATAGTTATTGTACTGTGCATTACTCCTTTGGATTACTACAATCTGGATAGCAAAGGTTAATACAAAGCAATGTTGCATGGAACACACGTTGATGCATTACATACTACTATTCAGGGATCAGAGCTTAGTGCAGTATATATTTCACATTTCATTATATCTCATTTTACAGCTACACCATGTACAGTTTCTCCTAACAGCTTGTTAACAGATGAATCTCAGTTAATGTATGCTGTCACAGCCATATTTGCTGTGATTAATCTGTATACATTCTATATATGGATACAACAACATACCAGAATAAACACACCAGTTTTTTAAGGGTCTTTATTGTAGTCCAATATTCATCAGTCAAACTTTTTTAATTTATTCAGTTCACACAGTAACAATATACCTACTAGCAGTAAGCAATGTATTCCTTCTTAGCTATTTTAACAATATACTGCAAAATAGATTTGTACTCACCAGTCTGTTGGCGCAGCCTCAGCAGTCTGTCACCGTGGGCTTTGACATTCACAGCCTTCTCTACTGCAGCTGTAGGGGAGAAAAACACACATTATGCATATCTGTCTATCAAATTCTCAAGCTAGGCATATTGTATGTACCTACACTGGTGTCATTTGCAGGCATGTGGTGGAACAATTGAACATTTGCTACAAACTACTTGATAGTGATACTTACACACTACTGGAGCATTCTGGACCTGTCCATCTTGAATCCACTGCTCCAAGAGTGCTCCCTTTCTATGCTTTAGTTTGGAATAGTGGTGCCATAACTGCTCACCAGTCCAGGGGATGCCAGTAGCATTGGTGAGGTCACATGCGAGACAGTCCCAGGGCTCTGGTTTGTATTGGGAGCCCTGGTACTGGCCCTGCAGCAGTCTCTCCTCATGTTTATTTACTAGGAGTCCAGCCATGACCCTGAACTCTTGAATGCTTCAGCATTGCACCAGAAAGTGCACTCCCTCTCCTACACCAGCCATTGTATCTGCATAGATGGACTATAACAGGTTATGGCTGTATTCTCACCTGCTCCATTTAAATAGTGCAATATTCCCGCCCTTTGCTGTCATCGGACCATTTTGAAAAGGTGAAGCTCTGCTAAGCAGTGCACAAACCCGCTGAGCCGGTTTTAACATTGCTTAAAGGAGAAATTGTTGAGCACTGTTTAACAGTTCACAAATCCACTTAGCTGAGCTACCTGGTGCTTAGCATTCACGTCTTAGCAAAGGTTACACCTGCTAAACATAGCTGGGCACTGCTAACTATTGCTCACTTTTCATTTATTAAATATATCAGAATACTGACTTCAGTTAAGTGTATGATTTACTTTACATGACATTCCTCTATGTGCTTCCTTACATTGGCAAGGGGTGTGACTATACTGTATGGGACATGTGTATACATGGGTGGTTTCACATGTTATATGTACTCACACTGCCATTTTACACCAGCTACACTACCCTGGTTGACAAAAAACAGTTGCTACATCATTTAATTTGAAAACAATTTTAACACTGCTTTCCCATATAAAAATAACTTACCTGTCTTGGTACACAAACTATGAATGCCTGGTTGTAAAGCCAGGACTCTAACTATTACAATATCACAGCTTGGAAATTTCAGTTGTATATTTGTATTTATCTCCTATGGGTTGTTTAAGCTATGGTAAGTGGACAGCCATAATGGGCACACCCACGTAGTTACTCTTAAACATTCCTTAGCCTAGAAAACAAATACAATATTATTATGATATTATTATGTTATATAGTGAGTATTGCGGTGCTCTGACAAGTCATTGAGGACTGCAGTCAGGAAATAATGGCATACATTTGGCTTTCAGGCTTCTATCCTTCAAAGATTCATGCTAATACATATCCTATTTTCTATCAACTTCCTAGGTTTGTGAGGGCAATATTTAAGTGGTGTCCCTATTTTTAGTGTTTTGTCCCCCAATTATTTGTGCCATTTTCCACATGGACTGCTGTCAGGGAATATTTGCATACATTTGACTTTCAAACTCTATCCTTCAGAAATTCCTGCTAATGCATGACCTGTTTTCTATTGACTTTCTAAGTTTGTGAGGGCAATATGTAAGATGTGACGCTTTTCAAGGCTTTATCCTCCATTATTTGTGCCTTTGTACACATTTCCTGCTTTAGCAGGTTGTGAAGTATCATACAGCACTTTTACAATGCAGGGGCTGTGTCACAGAACCTATCACACACCTCCTGCATTGCTTTCCATCTGCCTTATGTATTTTATTGTCCGCGGACACTGAAATAAACATTTATTTCATTTTAGTGTCTGTGGACACTTAAATACTGGCATAATATTAAAGAAAGTCTCTAATATTAAGCTGGACCATGATTAGAAATTATCCACGGCACTTTCTGAGTACAGGGGGTGTGTTCAATGTCCGTGCACTACTTGGATATGCCCCCTGCACTTGTTCACGGTTCATGTCCATGTAGGTTAAAGAGCAGTGCACCTTCATGAACATGCAAGGCTAGCTGCTGTGCTACACAGACATGAACCACTCTGTGCAGGAATAACACTATTCCTGCACAGAGTTTATTGAATCCCAGGAACAGCTTCTAATATAAGAATTATGAGGCTGCAGTGGTTAAGATGGAGTAGTATTTGCTTGGGCAGTCCAAACCAGTCAGAGCTTTGGGTGGGACCCCATTCCAAATACCTCTGGCCAGGGTTCATCTTGACTGGGAGGGTGGAAAAGGGAGCAAGCAGTTAGGTGTGTTTGAGGATATCCCTGCAGATGTCTTAATAGAGAATGATTTTGATAATGTAGTACCCTGTGTGCATGCAGTTACACACAGTCAATCAAAATACAGACATGTAGGTCTGGTAGCCTGGGGGATACCCAGACAGATCCTATGCCTGATGCTTGGGCCAGTTATGTGGTTACTTCAGGGACAGATCTACCTTGTAGCAGTGAGCTTGAAGATGCACCACTGCTGTTGGTAGGAAATGATGTTCCCGTGGACATGGTGACTGCAAGGACAGAGGTGAGCAGTAGTAGCCAGGCTGACAGTGAGGTACCACCGTCAGAAGATACTAGGCTTCCTGTGGAAGGGGAGCTGGGTTGAGACAGGCTCAACTTTTGGATCCTATTTTATGAGGCTTGGGAGAGGTAGCTAAGGATGCACTTGATGCTCAATGAAAAGGGAGTGTGTATAGTGGAAAAAAGAGTTATTGTACAGAGTGTGGATCCCTGAGAGA
Source organism: Protopterus annectens (assembly GCF_019279795.1). NCBI lineage: Eukaryota > Metazoa > Chordata > Ceratodontiformes > Protopteridae > Protopterus > Protopterus annectens. Next base: position 616,738,084 of record NC_056735.1, on the reverse strand, counting down.
GGGCTAGAGAGTGAGGTAATGCAGCAGCTGGTAGTGCCCAGAACCTACCATCTGGCACTTCTAGCCATATCCCATGTCATTTCTTTTGCAGGTCATATGGGCATAAAGCATGCTAAAAGAGGAATTATGCAGAACTTTTATTGGCCTTAGATTGCAAAGGATGTAACAGGGTACTGCAGGAACTGTGAGCAGTGCCAAAAGGAAGGCAAGGCAGGAGACAAGGTCAAAGCTCCATTGATGCCTTTGCCTGTGATTGAAAATCTATTTCAGAGGGTAGCTCTGGATATCATGGGCCTCTGAGTACTCCAAGTTCTACAGGGAAGAAATATATCCTGGTAGTAGTACATTATGCTACTAGATACCCTGAGGCAGTGGCACTGTCCTCCACTGAGGCAGGGAAAGTGGCAACTGCTTTGTTAGAAATTTTCAACAGGGTACATTTTCTTATGGACATACTGACTGACCGAGGTGACAACTTTATGTCAGACCTACTGTCCTGTCTGTGGAAGCATTGTAGGTTGAAGCATCTAAAAACCACCCCTCACCATCCCCGGACTAATAGTCTTGTTGAGAGGTTAAACTCTACATTAAAGACTATGCTACAGGCATTTACAGACCAGTTTTAAAGGGATTGGGACAAATATTTGCCCCATTTTCCATTTGCATACATAGAGGTACCTCAGGAATATCCAGGCTTTTCACCCTTTGAGTTGCTCTATGAGCATAGGTTGAGGGGGCTTTTAGATTTGATTCATTGATTCATGATGAGTTGGAGAGTGAGTGTGAATCCCACAAGGAGTCTGTTGTGGCATATGTCCTAAACATCAGGACAAGGCTTAGGGACCTCATGGGTTTGGCCCAGGAGAACTTGGCAGTATCCCAACACAGAAGAAGGTTTGGTATGACAGGAAGGCTCAAGCCTGGGAGTATACTGTGGCCAACAGGTTATGGTGCTCATTCCTGTCAGACACAATACATTGCAGGCAGCTTGGGAGGGACCCTTCAAAGTGGTAAGGAAAATTAATGATGTTAACTACATGGTAAACTTAGTAGGCAGGAGGCAGGGACATAAGTTATACCATATTAACATGATGAAACCATATCATGATAGGTAGGCTCTGGTGCTGAGTATATACAGTGGATGGCAGGAGGACTCTAAGGGGGAGCTGGTGACTGATCTTCTCAGTGAGGCTCGGGCTGACACTTCTGAGGGAGAGGTAGGAATATTTCAGTGGCTATCTCCTATTCAGGTTAAAGAAATATGAACAGTGTTCCATGAATTGGGGGCATGTTCACTGGTAAACCTGGGTGCACCCCCTAGTGCAGCACCATGTGAATACAGGACCCCAAATGCCTATTAAGCAAGCTCCTTATAGGGTGCCTGAGTGAATCAAACAGACTTTAAAGAAGGAGCTAAAGGAGATGTTGGAGCTGGGGGTAATCCAGGAGTCCAGTAGTCCTTGGGCTTCCCCAGTAGTGTTGGTACGAAAGAAAGATGGTAGTGTAAGATTCTGGGTAGACTACAGAAAGCTAATCAGTTATACAGAGTCAGATGCATACCCCATGCCTAGAACAGATGAAGCTTTAGAATGGCTGCTGGGGCTAGGTATCTGACCACTGTTGATCTGACCAAGGGCTACTGGCAGGTGCCCTTGACTCCCATTGCTAGAGAGAGGTCAGCTTTTGTAACATCTTTTGGATTATATGAGTTTACAAGGCTGCCCTTTGGGATGAATGCCCCAGCAACCTTCCAGAGGTTAGTAGATCATATCTTAGTAGGAGCAGGAGACTATGCTCTTGCTTATTTGGACAATATTGCCATTTGCAGTTATTCCTGGCAAGAGTACCTTCAATATTTCAGGGAGGTCTTAGGTAGATTAAAAAGAGCAGGGCTGACTATTAAGCCTAGTAAGTGTCAGGTGGGTATGGCAGAGATCTGCTATCTAGGACATAAAGTAGGGAGTGGTAAGATTACACCAGAACCTGCCAAAGGGAAGGTTATTCAGCATGGCCTCTCCCTGTTACCAAAAAGCAGGTGAGAGTATTCCTAGGGACAGCAGGGTACTATAGAAAATTTGTGACTGACTATAGTACAATAGCTGCACTCCTTACTGACCTAACAAGGAAAAAACAGCCTGATAAGGTAGTGTGGACCCCAGATTGTGAGCAGGCATTCTAAAAGCTTAAAGAAGCTTTGGGAGGACCCCCTGTGTTAGCCAGTCCAGGTTACAGCCAGGAATTTGTTGTGCAGGTGGATGCTTCAAATTATGGGGTGGGGGCTGAACTCAGCCAAGTTTCCTCAAAGGGAGCAGAACATCCTGTGGTATATATCTCAGCTGTAGACTGCAACCCAGGGAGGAAAGTTATGCAGCTGTGGAGAAAGAATGCCTATTCATGGTCTGGGCATTGCAAAAGCATCAGATTTACCTGTATGGAAGAAAAGTCATTGTGGTGACAGACCCAATCCTTTAACATGGCTAAATAAAGTCAGTAAGCAAAATGCCAAGGTGGAGCATAAGGTTACAAACATTTAACATGATGGTGCAACATTGTAATAGGGTCAGTAATGTTAATGCAGATGGACTGTCAAGAAGGGTTATGGATTGATACATTATCAGTCAGTCCCATTTTTCTCAAATAATGATTTTCCAGGGTCACTTGAAAATTTAGCTTGTGTCTTCAAAGGGGGGAGAAATGTGAGGATATATATATTGTTATCTGTACTAGCATGACTGGCTGAAGTTTTGTAAATAATTGTAAATAATTTTACATTACCCTCTGTTACATATGCCAGCATGATTAGCTATAATTTTGTAAATAAGTTTATGTCTTTTGATTATCACTCTGATTTATGTAAGATGTTTGAATGTCAAACAGCGTTCTTCGGCTGACCAAATGTACATGTTGATTTTTTTTAAGAGAATTCTGAATGCATGTTATGCCAGAGTCAGCTGATCTAGATGTGATGTCATTGTGTACCAGAGCTGGGAGAATAGAATCTTCACTGCAGCTGTTTGTTTACTTTTCAGTCTGATATGAGAGAGTAGAATTCTCATAGCAGCTTCCTGTTACTTAAAAAAATCTGCTACAAAAGCAGATTCTGAGTCAGTTGTTCAGTTGTTTGTTTTCCACATCTGTTCAGCAGTAGTAGTCCAGTTGCTTCCAGAGTAGTTGTTCCAGTTGCTGAAGATAGACAACAGCCTGGAGTGTGGACATAATTCCTCATCTTGCTTGTAAAAGTAAGAGTATAATCTTGCCTTGCTGAGTTATTTAAATTAGATAGGGACAGTTAATCTTCAGATAGTCAGGGAACTACAGCTAGTTAGTTAGAGGTTTTCTAAAATCAATGTGAGATCTATCCTACAGTATTATTTTCATATTTCCTGTGTGAAACTGTGATGTTTATTTGAATCAATTATTCAGTCTTTACATGTTTTAAATCCTATTTATTATTAAATGTTTTACTACCTCTTATTGTGGCTAGTTTTTTTAATAACTTGAGAGTGTTTATGCTTATTGTGATAGCACCAGGGCCACTCCCAAAAGCCTTACTGATTGGGATACACGCTACCATTTGTTTCAATATCTATTTTACCCAATATAATTGAACACCTCTTTTGAAGGGTATTGTGGTATTTGACTGGTGGCAGCGATTACCTTATAATTTTGGCAAAGAAACACAGTGGGTAAATCTGTGTCAGTCTTTCCCAAGAATGTGCGTATGTGTGAATATCAGACATTTAAAAGTGAGTGTGTCAGATAACTCATTTGGGGACCTAGAGGGAAGCATATAGTCCAAGCCCAGGTTTGGCACCTATTCCCAGTGTACTCTTAGGGGAAAGTGTGTATTTCTATCCATGCTTTTAGTGACACTCCCTTACCAGAGACAGTGGTGAGTATTGAGACTCATTAGTTACTGCCCTGAGGTAAAGAGAGCTCATCACATATACTTACAGTAAGTGTCATAATGCTAGATATACCTAAGCATTCCTACAGAATTTAGAGACATAGCTGCATCCCAAATATATCAGATTCATGGCTTTTATAACAATTAAGTAGCTGTTCAGATAATTAGTTCATTGAATAATTAAAAATACATGGTGACTGCTCTCCATATAATTATGGGTTCTTTCCCCACGCTTTTAATTTATTTGCTAATGTTTATAATGTAAATAATACTGAACATTGTAGATGTGCATATGTTTTCCAACATAAAACAGCACATTTCACACATCCAGTATACTAATGTATCACCGATGCCTACAGCACCTAGGTCACTGATGACTGCACATTTCATAGTTATCCTTTCTACTTCAAAAGTATCATCTACTCTATGTGTTTATTTATAAATAGTAACTCACTAACAACTTCCTTACTTCATTTTTCTTAATAAAGTGAACATTCATACTACAGTCCCATTTGTTTAAACCAATAAGAATGTTTCTCTGACTGCTTACAGATATGTTTTCAGTTATATGTTGATAGCTGTTATTTTATAATGACCAATAAAGTGTCAGAAGTTTCTGCATTCATCTGTTATCTGCAGGAATATGGATGCATGTGCATGTGAGTGTGCACACACACACAGACACACACACACACACACACACACACACACACACACACACGCACGCACGCACACACACACACACACACACACACACACACACACACACACACACACAAAGCCTGTTTGTTAAGAAGAAACATGCGCTGCCTATTAGCTTGGCTTATAAGGAAACTAGCCAGCATATCTACTGGCATGCTATGGGTTCAACTCCATATGGGGAAACATTATTATATTGCTATGTTTGTCTTTTACACACATTGTTGAATATCCTTCTCTACATAACCAGTTATTGATATTAACATCTATTTTGTGCATGGTTATGAATAACTGGGTTATTCATCAAATTCCCATGAATATCTCCGTAATCCATAATGTTGCGTTGATAGCATTTTTTTAAGTACAGTGTTATGTGCAAAGCTAGCAACAGACTGTTATAGGTGTTACAAACAGTTTTGTGGAATATGTTATTATTTTCAAAAGTGCTGTCAAGTGTGGTTTTGTCATTCATTATTACATTTCTTCAACAACCATATTACCCTTATCTTTTGAGGGGATCAGATGGGCAGACTTACAGATGAAATACAGAGCAGGGAGATACAGTAATATCTGCATTTGATATGTGATGTGCACTTTGTAAAGGAATATCTGTAAATGTAGTCCTCCCATATACCTTACTGGGCCCATGATGTATAGCACCATTTATGTCACTGTTTACAGAAGCTACGTGATACATGCCACTGCCTCACTGTCTAAGGGATGAAGGTTTTCACTTGCTGTTACTGGTTGTGACCAATGTGCTGACATGTATTCATTCTTGCAAATTATTTACTGACATGCCTGGCAAGTGGTCCTGTTTTGAAATCCTAAGCTGTGACTCATACTAGTAACCCATTTGTGCATATTTCAGACCCCAAGTCTTTTCACTGTTTTCACAACACACGCTGTCAGGTAAAATGGATTAGCAAGGTAGGTGGGTGTCAGGGTTATGGTGTGAACATAGATTAGAATTGCAGGTTTGAATCTCCTGTCCTCCAAACTGTGTTCAAAGAAGTAAAGGCTATTGCAAAATGTTATTGTGATTCTTTATTATTTTTCAAAAATACATTTTTTAGAACTTGATCTGAGCAATGTATAGCCCCATTATTTGAGGACTGCATCATTCATAGTTTATCTTTACTTTTTTCATACGATGAGGACAGGACTTGAAATTGTGCACTGTGTTTCGAATGGATGCACAGGATTGACGAGCAGAAGAGGAAGAGAGGTATGTTGCTTGATTTTTCTGATTTTGTTAAATAAAATGTATCTGATCCTTGTTACAGGCCTGTATTTTTACATTACCATGTGTATTGCTTATAATGATAGAATGCCCATCATGCCTCAGTAAGGTAAGCGTAATAATCACACTATACCTGTGCTTACAAGTCTGATTGAAATACGTTGAAATATCATTTAGCAGCAAGTCATTTTCTCTGAGTATAGGTTTTGAATTGTAGCCCACAGTCTATTTTGAGGTGGATGTTTTATATACAAGTCCATAGTGCTTTGACTGTTGCTTTTAATGCATGTATTGGCACACTTGTATGTGTGGATGTGTTTCTTAGTGACTGATCTTTTGTGCATAGCCTGCCTGTTCATAGACTGAATGTATAATTGCTGTATCAGTCATTGGCATTGGCAGAACGTGTGGCATGCCCTTCAGTCCAACATTGGTATTGCATTTGCCTACACTACCTTAAGTGTTTTTGTGTTTGTGAATATATGGACAGATAGGCATTTCTTTTTAACATTTTATAAACATCAAGCATCATCATGATGTTTGCATTTCATAGGTTACCAATTGCTAATAACTGTAGGCAGTCATGCATACAGTTGTAAACATGCAATACTGTTTGTACAACATATACTAAATTCTCATGCCACACAGACTGTGACTATGTTTATGATTGAACATTGTAACTAATTGTTATATTCCTTATATTGATTTGGGGTCAGCCAATTACCACGCTGCCTGGTTCAATTGTTTGTTGTATGGGTTGCATTAGGTTCATAGGTTCATAGGTTCATAGGTTGATACTAGGCTATCTGCCCTAGGGCATTTATAAGCCTAGCCAGAGTGTGTTTGGCTTTTGCCTCCCTTTTAGATTAGTTAAGGTCACAGAAGATAGACCTTTTACAGTTAGTTTACTGTGCCTCTGTCTAGCAAGGACATAGAAGAGATCCCAGGGGTAAACTTACGATCCCTCATCCACCCGTCAAGATTTCTCTTGAAAAGGGTCAGTGAGGGGCTCTGCCTAACATGGATTGGGATCCTGTTCCAGAGTGAGGGGAGCCTTTGGGATATGAATCTGTCCCTCCAGCATGTCCTATTTATTACCGTGCTGAGGTTTAAGTCCCTGGAGCGTGTAGCTCTAAGGGATTTGGGTTTCCTGAGGTGGAGCATGTCCATTAATTCTGGGTTGGACATGGCTTTATACGTCAGGCATAGGTCGCCTCTGAGTAGGCGGTAAGCAACTGAGTAGAGCTGGAGTTTCTTTAGCCGAACTGCATAGGGCATCTGTTTCAGGCCCTTGATCCTCTTGGTGAGGTACTTTTGGGGTCTCTCCAGTTGCTGCAGGTGTTGGGTAAGGTACATCCCAAAGGAGGCATTGTATTCAATTATGGGCCTGATGAGTGATGAGTAGAGGGGCACAATGACCTCTCTTGATCTAGATGTGAACCCTTTCGTGATAAGGCGGGCTATATAGAAGGCCTTTCTAACCACTTTGGCAACGTGATTGTCAAAGGAGAGATTACTATCTACTTGGGTCCCTAAATCCCTAATTACTTCTTCCGTACTTAATGGATTACCACCTATGTGGTAATTTGTGGGCACTTTGTTTTCCCCAAAGGGGATGACTATGCACTTTTTGGCATTTAGCTTGAGGCCATGGCTTTGGCACCAGGTATCCGTCTCTGTGAGACCTTTTTGGAGGATGCTTATGTCAGCCGGAGAGTCAATTATGGCTCCCAGTTTGCAGTCATCTGCGAACTTGGTCAGCCATAGTCCTCCCATGTTAGCCTGTACCTCAGAGAAGTATATACCAAACAAGAGAGGTCCCAGGACTGAGCCTTGTGGGATGCCACTTGTAACTGGTTTTGAGTCTGACATGGCACCTGCAATTCTGACCATGTGGGTTCTATCCCTGAGCCAGTTTGCAACCCATCTTGTGACATAGGGGTTGATATTTAAGCTGGTGAGCTTATTTATGATGCCTGAGTGGGGTATTGTTTCGAAGACTTTTGCGAGGTTCAGGTAGGCTGTGTGGACTACCTTCCCTTCATCTATGGCCTTAGTAACTGTTTCAAAGAAGTCAACTAGGTTTAAGAGGCAAGATCTGCCCTTAACAAAGCCGAATTGGGTAGGATCCAGTGTCTGGAGGTTCCCAATGTCTTTGTCTATGAGTTTCACGATGATACCCATAGCTTTGCAGACCAGACTAGTCAGGCTTATGGGGCGATAGTTACCAGGGTCCATTGTGGCACCACCTTTGTGGAGCGGGACCACTATTGCTGTACGCCATTCTTTGGGTACATAACCTGTAGTAAGGCTGAGATTGAACAGTGACTTTGTGGGAGGTTTCAGTTCTTCTTGGAGCTCGTGTAAGACGCAGCCCGGGACACCGTCTGGTCCCATTGATGCTGTGTTTTTTGTTTTTGAGAGGGCAGCTTTCACCTGTGCATCTGTGATGTCAGGGAGGCTACATTCTGTTGGGATGGACATTTGCTCTTTTGGGGGGAAGGGGGAAGAAGCTTGCACTGAACCTGTCTGCCAGGATGTTGGCAATGTCTGTGGGTTCAGTGTATTTTTTGTCATTTTCACTAACTCAGAGCATATCTGGGAGTTGCCACCCAGATTCCTGACATAACTAAAGAAAGCCTTGTGATTATCTTTAGCGTCTTGTGCAATTTTTCTTTCGAAGCTGGCCTTGGATGATTTTATGAGGGATCGTAGTTGCTTGCTAGTACTGATCAGAGATTCCTTCCCTTTTTGAGATTTTGCTCTATCATGTAGTAGCTTCCTCCTTCTGTTGTATAGCTTATTTATGGCCGGGGTCCACCAGACAGGTCTCCTGCCTTTGGAGGAGTGAGTCTTGGTTTTATTTGGGATAGCATGATCCATGCATTCCTGTAGGTGTCCATAGAATGTATTTGTAAAGGATTCTGCGGATTGGGCAGTATTTTCCACTGGCCCGGGGGCTTTAAAGGATTCCACCTCAGTTTTGAGAAGTGTGAAGTTTGCTTTTGAGAAATTTTTCACCGTGGTTTCCTTGGTTGGGGGTGGGCATGGGATATGGATGTCCAGTGAGATTAATTTATGGTCTGATCTTACCAGTGAGGGGTTTATCTTTGGTGTGGAACATAGAGTCCCCATGTTGGTGATGACCAGTCCAATATGTACTTCCACAATATTGTCACCTCAGTTTGTCTTCATTTTAACAATGTTACTTGGTGACTGTCCATATGACTCATTATATGCAGAGACTACTGTTTAGATTTATACACAGATATAACTGCGCAGGGAACACATGCAAGGAAAAAAGAATGGAAGTAATGACATACTGCCAGACATTCAGCTGGACAGTATAATGAGGCAAATAACATTATTAAACAGTGCAAATCTCAATAATATTTTCTTGAAGTTTACAAGCTTTTATTTTGTCAGATTTCAGTTATAGTAGTGTGGTATGAGGCAGTGTCAGACATAATTCCATTCAAATTTTAGCATATATGAAGTTGGAACCACACCTCCATGAGCCATCATTTTCACTGCACCCCAGGGGACACAATGCCAGGAACTACAGAGACACAATTATCAGGAAGAGATCCAGGAGGTTGTGACTGATGTGTTTCAAACACAGAGGAGTGACATGATGGGGAACTTTTTCTAAGATGTGGCACAGGCTATGCATGACTCATTCAAGGAGATAGCCTGAGAGAATGTCTGTGATGTTCATCCAAATCAGGACAGTCCCTCAGGTCTGTAAATATTGCTTGTGAGCTCCAGTTGTGTTATGCTGCCAACATGCTGCTTGCCATATAACTGACTGGACTGTATATGCACTTTTGTGCATGTATAACATGTACCTGCCATGCTTATGTGTTACATATACAAACATCCCCAAAAAAAGTCAAGACTTCTAAAACACCCAAGGTTTATTGTGCAAAGCTTTCGGCTTAATACCCTTCTTCAGTGCACATAAAAACAACCATCTAATGTCCTCAAGTTTATAACGCTTCCATAAAATCATGTGACACAGCCCCCTAGCACAAAGCATCATTAATCAGTTAAATAATTAAAACATTAAAACATTCTTAAAAAATAAGTGCAACATTAAAAAATATTTACAAAACAAGATCAATTCAAAGCAAACCTTATTTACATCTCATCGATTTTCTAATTAAAATGGGTTTTATAGTAACAGCAGTATTAATTCCATGTATAAAATCAGCTTGCAGACATAAAATCCAATTATATTCCTTTAGTTCTTGCACATTATTCATATCCCCACCCCTGCTATTCCTATACACTACATCAATTGTTCTAAACCTAAAATCATGACTATTGCCACATTCAACAGCATGTCTGGCTAATGCATTAGTTGTAATATTTCTATGTATATCTGAACGATGCTCAGTTATACGTTCGTTTAGTGTATGACTACATTTACCTACATAAAAAGCAGAGCATTTATTAAAGGTAGCCAGATATACTACATTTGTAGTATTACTTGTAGCAAAGCAAGTAAAAATATATTCTTGTCCAATTTGTGAATGTATAAAAGCGTCACTAATTATACATTTACAGCAAATACAGTTATAGCAGGGGAATGTTCCATTTCTTTTACCTATAGTACCTCTATTCAAATTTGTGACTAAACCAAAATCTTTACAACAAAGACTTTTTCTTAAACTCTGACTATTTCTATTAGCAAAACTAAGTTTCTCACCAATAAGCTGTCTTAATTCAGGCATAGCTTCTAGGATATTGCAGTTTTTTAGAAATTATAATTTTAACAGAATTTGTTATTCTGTTAAAAGTAGTAACATATCTGTCAAGGTCATCTTTCAGCCTATTTTTTCTCATGGTAGATTATATCTGACTAAGTTATTAATTTTCTATCAAAATGTATTGAACCTCTCTGACATGTTGAAGGCTCTCTTGCTAGGAATGAATGTAAATAGCAATATGGTCCAAATAAGTGAGAGCATAGTCTCCTGCTCCAAAATGTATGGGAGTGAGTGAATGTAGACCTATCCGTAAGTGTAATCTATCTGGCTCTATCCAAGGGGTTTGACTCTGTGCCACACACAGAAATGGTATTCATTTTGCACAAATTGGGTATAAATCAATGTGTTATCAGGTGTAATAATGGTTGCTTGACTGAAAGGTCCTTCATTGTTAAAACTGAGAACATTACTTCTGATGATAGGAAGGTAGCGAATGGGGTTCCTTGGGTTCAGTGCGTGGACCCTTACTATTTAATATCTTCATGTCTGACTTTCTGATACAATGTCTTAGCAAGATTCCTAATTACACCAAAATAGGGTTAATCATTAATTCAGTAAAAGATCAAGCTGCACTAAAGGGATATCTGAATGCCCTTTACACTTAGGAACTAAGTATAAACATGACGTTTAATGCCAATAAATCATAAAGTACTACACTTTGGTTGTAATATCCCATATTTTCTGTACACTCTAAATCATGCTATATTATAGCAATAACCCGCGCCTGGGTGTGGGTAAATCCAGCATTACCCACACCCAGAAGTGGGTTATTGCTATTATACAATGACATTATTTAAGAAAAAAAAAAATTACTTTTCTTAAATAATGGCATTGTATAATGGCTCCTTGCTGCCCTTCCGCAGCTGTCTGGTATTCCGCGGCAGTTCTGATGTACTGCACATGCATATGCCTATGCAGTACATCAGAGCTGTGGGCAAAAGCAATGGAGAAAGCAAGATCTTCATTGCTTTTTACTGTTTCGCTAAGTTAAATGGGTTTAACATAGCGAGACAGCTTTAAAAAAAGCAACAGAGATTTCCGTTGCTTATTTTAAAGCTGTCTCGCTATGTTAAACCCATTTAACATAGCGAGACAGGTTTAAAAAAAAAAAAAGCAACGGAGAAAACAAGATCTCCGTTGCTTTTTACACACTGTGTCACTATGTTAAAGGAGTTTAACATAGAGAGACAGCTTTAAAAAAAACAACGGAGATCTCCGTTGCTTTTTTTAAACCTGTGTCACTATGTTAAACTCCTTTAACATAGCAAGACAGTGTTTTAAAAAAGACTTATACTAATGGAAAAAGTCCGGGCGACCGGACCTTTTTCAATTAGTATAAGTCGATTTACAACGTGCACGCTGGCCAATCAGCGTGCACGTTTTGGAATATTAATGGGAGGGTTATGGTATAATAAGTATTGAGAGCATGCTTTAGGATTTATGAGTAATAGTGGATAATTAAGGTATGAGGACATTCTTTTATTGTTCACTAAAAAGTGCTATGCAGTTATTAGGGACAATATTTCAAGTCATAATGAGATAGTTTTAATTCTTTATAAATGTACTTTAAGACTTACATAGAATACTGTGGGGTTGCTTTTTTCTATGATTGTCCTCAGTTGGAAAAATTCAGAAGTATTATACTCAACAGATAAATGGATTTAAAGATCTAAATTATATGAATTAATTGGAGCAATTGTCCCCATACTCTACGCAGTACAAGTTAGTCATAGGTCACCTCATAATTGTTTACAAATGCATGAAGGATGCTGATATGTTAGCTGCAATCAGTATGGAAATAGGACAACATAGCTATGGCACTAGGAATAATCCTATTTTTGTGAACAGCTCAGTTTATAATACAAACCTGTGGAATCAATATTTTCATCAAAGTGTAGTAGACTATGAAATAAATTACCACTAGGTATTAGAAAGACTTTTAGGCTTGATAAGTTCAAGTGTGATTTAAATAAATGGTTTGGGGACAAGGTCTAAGGAGTTCCTTCATAGGTGGCAAACCCATTAATAGTCTCTGTTGAGGCCCAGAGTTTGTGTCACATTGACCATTGCTTTCTAGTCTTGTGAAGGCCAACACTATCTGAATTATACCTGCATGATCATGGATAGTGGCAGTAGTTCTTCCTAGTCAGTCATTACAGTAGCTGTTCATGTCAACACAGACAAGATCATTTTACAAAAATAATTTGTTGCTTGCTGTAATCAGAGAAAAGACTGATGTCACTGAATACAGACAGCTAGGTGAACATGGCATCTTGTATTCAAGGCACATTTTCTGTCCTTAGTCCAATGTAGGCAAAGCAAAAGCAACCGTAAAAAAAAACTGATTAGGTAGCTTACAAAACTGCTGAACAGGTTCATAGGTGGTTACCAGGTATGTTGTCCTGAAGACAATTAATGAACATATTCCATATTCCCAAAGCTCTGGCTGATTAGGAGACTTGCTCAAAACCACGTAGTAGCCAAATGGAGGCTGAGGGAATCAAACCTTTTACCACAGGAAGTAACTTGATAACAGCACACAGCCTTACTCCTCTTTACTAACTTTTACATTGTCTGCCTCAGCCTTGCTGATACATGGTATCATACCACAACAGTCTTACATCTTGATTTTTTTCCTACAGACTGCTGGCTGAATTATTATGTCACCATTATGCACAGGCTCCTCCTGCAGAGTTTGGTATTTGATTGCATGATACTTCATATGATAAAAATATATGCATTAATTCTTTTTACCTCACTCATCCTGACCATCAGGCCATCCTGGCACCCTATCATCCCATTCATCCTCCCACTGGTGCAAGGCCTAGCCTGCCTAGCCTATTCATTCTGCAGTCATAATGAGAGCTCTAAGACCAACTAGTTCCTTGGTTGGTGTGAGAGCATATGCACCCATTTATTCCTTACCAGAAATGAGATTCTGGGGACTGAAAGGCTACCATACTACTCCCCCCATGTCTGGTCCCATCTATATAGAGGCTGATAGACTCCACTAATGCTGCAGCTCATGGAACTCCCTAAGGCTGGGAATTCACTCACCATCAGGCACCCAATGGCATTTTGTGGAGCATGTCACCCCCCCCTCACTCACACACACACACACACACACACACACACACACACACACACACACACACACACACACACACACACACACACACCAGATGCTATCTCCCTAACATCTTAGCTATCCAGCTGAGGTCAGAAGTGCAGCAGGTGCATCACCTTTCTCTGCCCAGAATGGGCAAACTTTGGGACCCTTCCATCCCACAGGTCACTAGTTGGGCCAAGGTTATCATAATGAAGCTTTTACCCATCTCTGTGCTAAGGTCCCGATGAGCCTATGCACTAATTATATTAATGCAGAGATGATGAGATACAAACAGTAATAAGCCATACTTGGAAAGCTGCAGAGTAGTATTGTGGTGTTGGGATGGATCAAAGGTTTCAATATGACATTGTCTGCTTGTTGCACTTTTCATCTTCCTTCATAGCCACTGAGCTCTAGATATATTCTTTACCATGGTCTACCACAGAAATATTTGGTGGTTACACCCCTAGTAATCTGTCACCACACCACTGGCCTATTCACCAGGGATGAATCAACAGGGAAGATGGCACTGTAGGTGACCAAGTCACAAGTATCACTAAATCATGCAAACCTTCTCAAAAAATAATAAAAAAAAAATCTGTGCACAAGACAGGATTTATTTTCTTCAACAGATACTTTATTTTCATGTTTTATTTACTATGGCAACTGAGACCTAGTGCCTTTGTGATTCCTAAAGGTGTAGGATTTTTTAGAAGTGTACATTCACCTTTTTCTCTGTAATCATTCTCTGAAGATCAGCTTCAAGTAAAAAACTAATGGAAGGTTAATTCTCAGTAGTAATATTGTGGCAAGCAATGTGATTTCTATGCAACATACCCTGCTACAACAAGAGGCAACCCCAGATGGGAGAACAGAATTGTGTATACCAGATCCTTCTCCACACCCAGTGTTATCAGCACTCCATTACTTTTATCCAGAGTTATCTCCACCTATTCTTCTGCGACCTCTTGATCTGGCAATCTGGTAACCCCACTACCAAAAAACCTGTAGCATATGCTTGCCAAACATGGAATGCCATTTTGCTTCAGTTCTGACTGCAAAAGCAGTGTGGCATTTCTGAATGCCAGTAATGTATTGAAGACATGAAATGCTGCAGTGCTTATGCACTTCCTGCAAATGCATTGCCACTGAAGATGAGTCAGGATCTGTCAATCCCTTCCCCTAACACTTTGTACAAGGTGGGTGCTGCCCCCTTTGCTCCATCCTAGCTTTTCTTCTGCTTGTGTTAACACTCTTTTTGCTGTACATGAACAGAGCTCTGCCTATGTGCTCCAGGTGAGTTTCTACATTTTACATGGCACACATGCTCACTTGTCATTCATTTATGAGGTTTCTCCGTCATGGTGTCCATTCTTCCAATATTAGAATTAGAATAGTTATTGACTCCTTAGTGCCACTTTTAGCATTTCATTGGTCATCTGCAAAGATTCTAAACACACATTGGAATTAGGGCACATAATGACAATGGCACAATTCATGACCTTTGTCAGTAGGGTGACTATGCTGAAAATGTGTTTGGCAACAAAAGTGCAGAGGTTGCTCCTAATAATTTATTCAGCTTCCATTTGTCTACTGTGTGACTCTGGATAGGTCTCTTACCTAGACAGTGCTCCAAGGCTGTGACTGAACTGAGTCTATGTGGATCAGTCATAAACAAAAAAAACTAAATGCAATAAAACTTTGAAATTGCCAAATTTATGAGTGTGCAATTACTT
>NC_056735.1:616715118-616717618 GCF_019279795.1 Protopterus annectens | reverse complement strand
AATCTTTACAGTTGTGAGCACAGGGTTTCAGTGTTGGCATGATAAGAAATGCAATGGGCACAGAAGTTCTAACTGGTGTGCTACAATAATATTTTACATGTGGCTGTATGTGGCACTGCAATTCTGCTCACCCTTTAGGAAAAGGAGGTGCTTGTCATACTGCCAAGAAGCCTTGAGTGTTTCCTCATTTTAATACATTAACAGTGCACATAAGATCTATTTTTCACCTGTTTCAACAATTATCTCATGCACAGCATATTAAATCGAGGTTTATATTTCAGAGTTCTACCTACTTTGTTCTGATAACTTCTTTAAATGAAGTATGAAAATGCAAATCATTTAGTGTACGTTCTTATGTGAAGCATTTTCTACATGAAGCAAATGCCATTTTGCCCGGTAGAATATACCAGATTTAGTATGTCAACATGTACTGATCTCAGTATCATTTCTGAAATATATTGACTCGTGCTCCAGACATATTGAGAACTAAATTGGCTTTTCATTATTGGTGAATTAGATCTTCAGCACAGCTCAAAGTGGTTGCTTATTTTTCATATTCTGTTCTGGTTTTTATAATAATAATAACAGTTGTGTTATGTTTCATTTTTCTTATTTATTCATTTCAGGCAGTTTAGTAGTTGAACTGAGTCAGGGAACATTATAACCAGTTTTCATTTTCAGACCATGGATTATAGTTACAGTAGACTCCTTCTTATCTGGTCTCGCTGGGACTGGACCTTAGGCTGGATAAATGAATGGCTGGTTAATCAGAAAAAGCATACAAAATAGCATTTATAGGTTATAAATCAGCTAGAATAACAGGATTTGTGTTAGTATGCATTTTTCTAATGAACATGTCTGTCATTATTTAACCTAGAGGAGGTGGAAGTATTGTTCTTCTCTGTTGTCTTTTGCTAGAGCTACAGCAGAAATTTGATGGATGGTTAAAGAGGAGGCCAGTTAAAGAGAGGCCTGATAAGAGGGAGTCTACTGTATGAAAATAAATGCCAAATATTTGTGTACACTTGAAACAGTGCATTATAGATGTAAGAATATTGCTCTTCCATAGTATCCTTATTTCAAAGAGTTTAAACCGAAACCTGTTAAACCTGAATATCTGAATAAAAAACAATTCTTTTAATTTCTTGTTTTGTGCACTGATGTTTATATCTTGATGTAAATGCAAAGAAAGCCACCATTTTAATCAGTTAGAACTCCTGAAATACAATTGTTCTAAGTTAATTTCAGAGTACTTCACAACCGTAGCATTTGTACTCATTAGTACATAATCACCAACTATGATTATATTATTGGTTGCAGGTACAGCACCATTTGATTATGGAGTATTATGTCAACATACTGGCAGTCAAAATATTACCTCTCTTGGTGTCCTTGTCATGCTTTGCATCAAGGAGGCAAAGACTTTACTTTCTTCACACAGCATAAGACCTAGTAAAGAATAGAGGTGGTATTCATAGTTCCAAAGATTGTACTTCTGTAATGCATACCTGCATGGAAGACAGCTATGCCTATATGCAAATACACAGAGAGCATTCTAATTGCAATAACAACAGCAACACAAAAGCCTGTGCAAAGGCGCACTCACTTTCTACAACTGCATAAAATGGTAAAATGGTTTAGTTATAAGAGTATTAATCTATTAATGTGTAAAGTCTTCATTAATTTCAAATATTTTCAGAAATGTTGGATGAGTGTGGCACTGCACAAGCCCACCCAAGTTACTAGTAGGTAATTAAAACAAGTGGCACTCAGCGCAGCTATTCAGAATGAATTAAAAAACAAAGATAATGGGATTTTCGAATGACTATAGGGGTGTTCTTATGTGTGCACACTTACTGGTTCATTGAAAGGTGTGAAAAGGGAAGGCAGGAGAGCTAGAGAATAAGGAGATCTATGTAAGGGACACACAGATGGATGACATCGAGAAGATGGAGATGGGAGAGGATATGTACTATGTTTTATATGACAGGGAAATTGGGGTAGGAAGTAGGGAAGAGGGTGTCGGAGAGAGGAGTAGGGAAAGATGGAGGTGAAGAGGAGTTGGAGCAATGCTCAGCCCATTCTGCAGGACCTCAAATGTTTCCATTGCCTGATGGTCATGCAGTGGAAGACCCCAGTAATGTGGAGACAGAAGCCTATGGTGGTTCAGTGGTCAGACCCAACCAAGGCAGCAAGTCTTGCACCCACTGAAAAAGGACCTGTATGGGCTGAAGGTACCTTTTCATTGCCCACTCAACCACATTCTAGGCCATGTCCTGATTCTCATGCATTTTGCAGCTGTCCAGGCTGTGCCCCTTAGGGTATCTACAGGATCAGAGCCACCTGCTGCCCCATGAGAACATCCCTGGGAGGGCAGAAGAAGATCTTGAATGTTCCCTAACCTGGAAGGAATGCAGTTGGGCTGCTCCTGGGATCTCAGAACCTGTTGAAAGGGAGCATAAAAAGGGATATAAAGGAAAAAAAAACACAAAGTAATACA